>NC_049201.1:86202061-86259561 GCF_013347855.1 Anguilla anguilla
GGCAAGTTTACAACTGTTCCAAATGCTTGAAACATTTTTTCATTATTGCCCTTACGAGGCGATAAGTTTAACAATTAATTATTGTAATTATTATAAACACGCAGTTTTATTGTACCCATTACCTAATTTGTGTAGATCAGGTAACCATCTTTTATTAAAATTTAAGTTAACTACAATAAAGCAGAGTGTGTATTTTACAAAAGCATAAAGGCTCAGTCACTATATCTGCACCATATTCCGTCCTGTTTCTACTTCAAAACGATCATACAACTTTTGAATATAGGTTGCTGTAGGTCAGGGATCATCAACTCTGGCCCTCAAATCCAAATCCAGCCCTGGTTTTCTTTTCTCCCGGGTAATTAGTGCTACTGATTGGCCAGACTGTCTTCACACCTGACTCCCAGGCAAAGGGAGGGTGAGTTGCTGATCCCTGCTGTAGGTGATTGTGGACAGCATGTTAATGTAAAGTTGGATATTCCTGCGTGCTGGTTTGCTGGTGCTGGTGACTGTGGACAGTAGCAGCTTGTCGGTTTGGTGTTCTGGTGCTTCTGTTGTGGTTACTTTTCCTGTTTCTCCAGAAGCCATAAGCTCACTTTACTGATGGGAAGAAAACCTGTGAAAGTCCTTGTTAGTGCCTCGTTAAGCCTCGTTAGGCCTCATTAAGTTTCTGTACAGCCCAGGCGGTCTTCAGGTATGGAGCACCTCTGCTTATTCAGGCCCAGAGAATGCTGGGAAATGCATCGTCTACACAAGGTCACACATATCGTCACTGGGGTTTGTTTTGTCCTGACAGACCTGTGTGTGTGTGCGTATGTGTGTGTGTGTGTGTGTGTGTGTGCGTGTGTGTCTGTGTGTGTGTATCTGTGTGTTTGCGTGTGTGTGTTATGGGTATCTGACGTGCAGGAACAGATCGATGACGTAATGGTCAGGTGATCAGGTCTGCCTGTGGAACGTTACCTGAATCTTTTATTGTTTGTTTACTGAGTTCACCGTGGAGAGAGGTTAGTTAATTCAGCGTCGGCTTTTTGCGTTTACTCATGTCAGCGAACTGTCAAACATTTTTGCCTAGAATTGATAGCGGTGGTTTCCTGCTGAAATACAAGAGTGGGCGGTGATGGCGCCGGTTTGTTTGTGGGCTTCTCTGGAGCGTTTCTCTCCTGTTATTTTCTGAGGGGAAGCGGATCTGATGGTCTACTGTAGGCCGGCCTGACTCCTCCCTGTTTATGGGTCTGATGGTCTACTGTAGGCCGGCCTGACTCCTCCCTGTTTATGGGTCTGATGGTCTACTGTAGGCCGGCCTGACTCCTCCCTGTTTATGGGTCTGATGGTCTACTGTAGGCCGGCCTGACTCCTCCCTGTTTATGGGTCTGATGGTCTACTGTAGGCTGGCCTGACTCCTCCCTGTTTATGGGTCTGATGGTCTACTGTAGGCCGGCCTGACTCCTCCCTGTTTATGGGTCTGATGGTCTACTGTAGGCTGGCCTGACTCCTCCCTGTTTATGGGTCTGATGGTCTACTGTAGGCCGGCCTGACTCCTCCCTGTTTATGGGTCTGATGGTCTACTGTAGGCTGGCCTGACTCCTCCCTGTTTATGGGTCTGATGGTCTACTGTAGGCTGGCCTGACTCCTCCCTGTTTATTATTTTGAGTCTGCCAGCCGCTATCTTTCTTTTGTTTTCTGTGCCCTTTCGGGGCACGGCGTCCTGGCCTTTCCCCCTGACTGCTGACACTATCCCAGGACTGAGGGGCTAATTCACCGCTGAGCTGGTGGGATTTCTGCTGGAAGATGTGGGGGTAGGTCTCCGTTCACCTGAGTCACCTGGGGGTGCATTTAATGTGTATTAGCCAATTAGGAAATGTCTTTTCTGGATCCTAGCAACTTGGCTCAGTTCGTAACAGTGTGTATGTACACACATGTGAGTGAGTGTGTGTGTGTGTGTTTGTGTTTGCGCGTGTGTGTGTGCATGCGTGTGTGTGTGTGCGTGTGTGTGTGTGTGTGTGTGTGTGTGTGTGTGTGTTTGTGAAGCCCTGAAGCTCCAAGTCTGCAGACATCCATCCTTGACTTTCACTTCCAAATAAAAGCATCTTTGCCCTTTAAAACAGTTTGACAAGTTAATTTTTTTATATCTGAATATCGTTTAATGTGGAGTCATATTTAAGAATAAATGTTGACTGAAAACAGGCAGGAAGTGTTAAGGTCTGTCTTACGGTCCCTGACCATGAGGAATGTGCAGAAAACAGTGTTCAGTGTTCGGTGTTTGTCTCCAGCTTCTGGCGCCTGAACACTGTGTTCCTGTCTCCTCAGAGAGAGACACAGCCCTGAATGTCAAGCAGTTAATTACTCTGCTGCGCTGATGTCAGAACTCTAGCGTGTCCGTGTGTGTGTGTGTCCGTGTCCGTGTGTGTGTGTGTGTCCATGTCCGTGTGTGTGTGGATGTGCCTGTGTGTGTGTGTGTGTGTGTGTGATACTGCAGGCTATAAGAGGTGTGGGAGGCAGTGTGTGGGTGGGGGGGGGGGGGCAGCGTGTGAGGGGGCAGCGTGTGTGTGTGGGGGGGGGGGCAGTGTGTGATTAATGCGTTTGCTCACTTTGAAGGAGAGGAGGCCAAGTAAACTTCACAAATACAAACCGCCCCCATTCCACCCTCACCCCCCCCTCGCTCACCACCGCCCCCCCCCCCCCTATCCCTGCTGCTCCCTCGGGGGGGGGGGGGGGGGGGGGCGGTACTGAAATGCGGGAGTTTAAGAGTAAACGCGGCTAACCAAACCAAAACACACGTGCCATAAGGACTTTACTGGTGAACGCTGATGAATGATTTAATGTTTAGTTCGTATTTATTCATTATCAGGGTTCTGAACGGATCTCAAATGCCTGCGCTCATATTTCCGTGGTGACCTCATTAGTGTTAGGCTCCGCCTCTCTTTGTGTTGGCGGCCTATTAAAGTTGCCGTACTGGTTCACTGAGCAACGCTGAAATCACCAGTTTTTAGTCACACTGCTGCGCCGTTATTAGCAGTGTCAGAGGCAGATTCCATTTCAGATCAGCCATTTCAGGATTTTAACTGAAATCCACTTCATGAATAGGAAAATGTGCAAATAATGTTCTCAGTTAAGTTTCCATGAATATAGTGATATTTAGTTTGTTTCCTAAATTAATCAAATGATTCTACAGTTCTAAAAAATGCGCTTTATTACTTGTGGAAGTACGGTAGGTCCTTTTCCCCTCATGACTAAAGTTCAGTTTCTTTCCGTTTTTAGTGGGTGTGTACGTGTTGAAAGACATGTTGCCGTGTGAGGGATCCCACGCTAACGTGCTAACACGTGCTAACACACAGTCTTCTCTGCGTCGCACCTTTCCTGGCTGCCGGCCATTTTGTCTTTGGAAAGTGAAAACTCTGAGATTGTCCAACACAGAAGGCTTTAATTAGAATGCTGAACTGCGTGGGTGATGCATCTCCGCTTCTGCTACTATATGTGGTGGGAGCGGACGGACAGACGGACGGATGGACAGGCACGCAGACAGACAGACAGAGAGACAGACAAGCAGGCAGACTGACAGGCAGGCAGACAGGCAGGAAGGCAGTCAGACATGCAGGCAGACATGCAGGAAGGCCGTCAGACAGACAGGCAGACCGGCAGGCAGATAGACAGCCAGACAGACAGGCAAACAGACAGACACACAGACAGATGGGCGAGTGGGCGGACAGACAGACAGGCTTAGAGTAGTCCTCATTTCAAGCGATCAGAAACAACAGATTCAAAATATCTGAGGAAAAGCACTTTGAAACATTAAGAACAAGAAAATATATAAATAAATATAATTTCGCCCATCTCTAGTATTTTCTGCCAAATACCTACAGCCCCTCCGCCTCCCATTTTGAAGTTCTGCCCCAAATTGTGAGCACACAGCACCCCGATACTCTGTGTGTTTTTCTTTTGTACCTGATGTGACATGGGATCTTTGCAACTCTTTAAAAATAGGCAGTTTAGCCTGAGCAAGCGAGAGGTCTGCAAGTGCACATAAATATATAGTGTACATATACACAAATGTTAGTCCCAGAGGACCACTCACCAAAAATGAGACCAGTTTCAGACAGATAGAGAGGTAGATACTGCATAGATACATAGTTAGATAACAATGTGTGTATGTGTGTGTGTGTGTGTGTGTGTGAGAGAGAGTGGGTGTGTGTGACTCATCTGTCCAGAAAAGCTGAGCTCAGCAGTAATATTTTAAGCGGCAGTACTGTCCGCTCTGCTGGGGAACATCTGTATGGGTCTGTACTGGGGTACATCTGTATGGGTCTGTACTGGGGTACATCTGTATGGGTCTGTACTGGGGAACATCTGTATGGGTCTGTACTGGGGTACATCTGTATGGGTCTGTACTGGGGAACATCTGTATGGGTCTGTACTGGGGTACATCTGTACGGGTCTGTACTGGGGTACATCTGTACGGGTCTGTACTGGGGTACATCTGTATGGGTCTGTACTGGGGAACATCTGTATGGGTCTGTACTGGGGAACATCTGTGTGGGTCTGTACTGGGGTACATCTGTATGGGTCTGTACTGGGGTACATCTGTATGGGTCTGTACTGGGGAACATCTGTGTGGGTCTGTACTGGGGAACATCTGTATGGGTCTGTACTGGGGTACATCTGTATGGGTCTGTACTGGGGAACATCTGTATGGGTCTGTACTGGGGAACATCTGCACGGGTCTGTACTGGGATACATCTGCATGGGTCTGTACTGGGGTACATCTGTATGGGTCTGTACTGGGGTACATCTGTACGGGTCTGTACTGGGGAACATCTGTATGGGTCTGTACTGGGGAACATCTGTATGGGTCTGTACTGGGGTACATCTGCACGGATTTGTACTGGGGGACATCTGTATGGGTCTGTACTGGGGAACATCTGTATGGGCCTGTATTGGGGAACATCTGCACGGGTCTGTACTGGGGGACATCTGTATGGGTCTGTACTGGGGAACATCTGTGTGGGCCTGTATTGGGGAACATCTGTATGGGTCTGTACTGGGGAACATCTGTATGGGTCTGTACTGGGGGACATCTTTATGGGTTTGTACTGGGGAACATCTGTATGGGTCTGTACTGCAGTACATCTGTATGGGTCTGTCCTGGGGTACATATCCTCCTAGCTTACGCTGCAGTACAGACAGTGTGGGCTCATGCATAATTCAGAACTGACCCACAGTGTGTAGGTGAGTCTGTATTTATTAGCCAACGCGTGTCACACGGCGATGGGAACAGCACTTGCTCTGTTGCTCTGCACGGTCCGCTCAAACTACCTTACACAACCCGAGACTCAGTCTAACTTTCAGCCCACTGCAGTCAGCCCCAGGGGACATTGCAGAGCCACCTTTGATCTTCCCTCCTCCCTCCCTCTCTCTCTCTCCCTCGTTCCCTCTCTCATTGCCCCTCTCTCTCTCACTCCCTCTCTCTCTCTCCCTTGCTCCCTCTCACTCATTCTCTCATCCACCCCTCTCTCTCTCTCTCTCTCTCTCTCTCTCTCTCT
Organism: Anguilla anguilla; assembly: GCF_013347855.1. Classification (NCBI taxonomy): domain Eukaryota; kingdom Metazoa; phylum Chordata; class Actinopteri; order Anguilliformes; family Anguillidae; genus Anguilla; species Anguilla anguilla. Next base: position 86,207,596 of record NC_049201.1, read on the forward strand.
CTCTCTCTCTCTCTCTCTCTCTCTCTCTCTCTCTCTCTCTCTCTCTCTCTCTCTCTCTCTCTCTCTCTCTCTCTCTCTCTCTCTCTCTCTCTCTCTCTCTCTCTCTCTCTCTCTCAGAGTGTAGCACAGTGGGTAAGGAACTGGTCTTGTAACCGAAAGGTTGCAGGTTCGATTCCCGGGTAGGACACTGCCGTTGTACCCTTGAGCAAGGTACTTAACCAAAATTGCTTCAGTATATATCCAGCTGTATAGATGGATACAATGTAAAATGCTATGTAAAAGTTGTGTAAGTCGCTCTGGATAAGAGCGTCTGCTAAATGCCTGTAATGTAATGTAATGTCTCTCTCTCTCTCTCTCTCTCTCCTGTAGAAGAGGTTTAAATGGGTGCATGTGGGGTGAAGTTTATTTGGTCTTATGGGTTGATGTTGGTTCTGTAGAAATGGTGCAGTTGTGCTTATATCACAGTTGCTCTCTGGTTATAACTCCTGTGGGTATGGCTCTGTTTGAGCAGTGCAGTGTTGGGTCCCAGGTTAGGCAGCACTGTTGCTCTGCAGTTCTGTTTGAGCAGTGCAGTCATGGTGTTTGGTTACAGGTTAGGCAGCACGGTTGTTTTGTGGTTGTATTTCAATGGCTGCGGTTGTTGTGCAGTTCTGTATGATCAGTGTGGTTGGGTTTGTTCTGTAATTTGTAAAATGTATTTATGGTTCTGTGAGGACCTGTGGTTGGGGCTATATCTCAGCCACATGGGCAGTGGTCGTTTCCTGGTTCTTTCTGAAAGGTGCAGTTGTTTTGTCCTTGTTTGCCGGTTCTTTCTGAAAAAAATATGGTTGTGTTGTGGTGGTGGTTTTATGGTTCTTTCTTAAAACTGTGGTTGTTTTTCACCTTGTTTTATGGTTTTATCTGAGCAACATGGTTGTTTTGTGGTTGTTTTACGGTTCTGATGCCGCTGGTTCAGCCACTGAAATGGGGCATGGGCTGCGTTCGGACCTGAGGTTTATGCTTTCTTCCTGGCGTTCCCTTCCCTTGCTTACAGGGAGGAATCCCCAAAATGCCCGGGGTAAATCACGGCAGCCACACACCAAAGTGGCGCTCAGTTCCTATTTATGAAACGGGAGGGAGCAATTCCATTCCCTCGCTCCCTCCCACCGTGGATATAAAGTACAGTAGGAAGGGAATCCCACAATGCATTGCTCTGCGTGAAGGAGGGAGGATGAGTCAGGATGCGAGGGAGGTTCAGTTCCGTTTTTTTGGATCGTTCCAGGTCTGTCCTCCCTGGCAGAGCACCTGTTAAGTTCACTTGTTGTACGTCACAAATTTAATCCCAAAATAGCTCACCGGAGAGTAGAGAGCAAGGGAAGGGAATGTGCTTAAAAAGCATCTCTGTGCAGCCCTGGGTCCTCTCCTGCCTGTTAATCACCAGCAGCTGAGCTGGGTGAAGTTTCAGTTTCTCCTAGAGATCTACTGAGCTACAGTGCTACTGAGCTACAGCGCTACTGAGCTACTGAGTTACAGTGCTACTGAGCTACAGTGCGGCATTGCTACTGAGCTACAGTGCTACTGAGCTACAGCGCTACTGTGCTACAGAGCTACAGCGCTACTGAGCTATTGAGTTACAGTGCTACTGAGCTACGGAGCTACAGCGCTACTGAGCTACAGTGCTGCAGTCCTACTGAGCTACAGCGCTACAGTGCTGCAGCGCTACAGTGCTACTGAGCTACAGAGCTACAGTGCTACAGCACTACTTAGCTACTGAGGTACAGAGCTACTGAGCTACTCAACCAGATCTGAAAACCAATTAATTCACTGCATTACTGAGAAACCTCAAATAGAGGTTTAAAAAAAATAATGTATACCACGCTTTTATATTGGCTTGCTGTCCCAGTCAGGAGCCCATCTTACGTCACCTGACAGGACCCCTGTGCTAAACCGCATCTCTGTCAGAGAGCAGCATGTCCTCAGAAGAGCCAGGGTGGTGTAGTGGTTAGAGAACCAGTTCTTTCTTTCCACGGCTGCAGGTTCTGTTGTCCTCTGGATTAGGGTGTACCACTCCACACGCCTCTAAATGATAAAATATAATGTGTGTGTGTTTTTTTTTTTTTCTTTTCTTTTCTTTCCGGGCAAAGCTGCGTTGGCGAGCTCTCAGCTCCACAAAGCCAATGAGGAGCGACAGCGAGCCGCTGGTATCATTACCTGCGGACAATGGAGGAGGCGGAGTGTTGCCTGCAGCTGCATTGTCTGAAGAAGCATTGAGATTCAGGCTGGGGCCGGCTTACAGCGACGCACCGCGCGCGGGCTCTGATGCTAATGGAGGGGAGATTACGCTAGCGGCGTTAGCGCTGCCTGGCTCTCATTAACTGCAGTGTGGTAGGCCCTGGAAAGGAGACACAGTCTGTTTTTGGATTTTTGTTTCTCTTTTGGTGATGGATTTAAGACTTGCTCTTTAGTGATGATGTATAAGGCTTATAAAAGTCCCTCCCCCCCCTAAATTCTGCTCAAATAGTTTTTTTTTTTCTTGATTTGGTACTCCACAATTTTAGATTTGCAATCATACACTTCACAAGTGCTGTAATTTCAACATGGTTCTGCAAGCCAAAATGTATGAGAAAGAAACCCTTTAATAAAAACTGAGATTCTGCACTTTAACCACATGAATTGTTTGAATTGTTTGATTACAAATCTAAAATTGTGGAGCACAGAGCTGAATCAAGAAAAGAAAAATATGTCTTTGTCCCAGACGTTATGAAGGGCACTGTATATATGCACACAGTGTAGTCTATTTGGACAGTGACACAATTCTTTGTTGTTTTTGCTCTGTACTCCAGTACATTGGATTTGGAATGAATAGTGAATATGAGGTTAAATAGCAGACTCTCAGCTTTAATTTCTGTGTATTGCATCCATATCGGGTGAACCATGCAGGAATTGCAGCCCCTTTTATACATAGTCCCCCATTTGGGGAACAAAAGTAATGGGAAGATTGGCTGCCGAGCTGTTTCTTGGCCAGCTGTGTGTTGTTGCATCATTAGTTCATGCAAAAGAAAGCTAACAAAAGGCCTAGAGTGGATTCCCCACGTGGAATTTGCATTTGGAGTCTGCCGCTGTTGTCTCTCAACATGAGGACCAAATAAGTGCCAATGCCAGTAAAGCAGGCCGTCATGGAGTGGAAAAATCTGAATACATCGATCAGAGACACGGCCAGAATGTTGGGTGTGTCAAAATCAACTGTTTGTTTCATTGCGAAGAAGCAAGAATATTCTGCTGAGTTCAGCAATGGCAACAAAAACCTGGTGGACTATGGATGGCCACTGTAGTGGATGGCCAAAATACAATCGTGAAGAAAAAACCTTTTTCAATTGTTGAACAGATGAAGAATACTCTCAAGGATGTAGGCATACTTGTCAAAGACTAGAATTAAGATAAGACCACGCTAGCATAACCTCAGAAGGTTTATCGCAAGATGGAAACCACTGGTGTGCCTTTAGAACAGCATAGCCAGTTTAGAGTTTGCTAACAAAAAAATACATTATAAAACTTGTACAGCTCTAGAACAAAGTCTTCCATTCAATATTATGGGTGAGAAATACCAGCATCAACATCAACAGAGAAGGTCCTGTTCTTACAATGGAGCATAATTTATTTTCTGGCCGGCTTTGGAAAAGTTGTTCGACGGGTATTAAACTTTAATTTTTTTTGTGGAAAAATGTGGACTTGTCTCTGTGGTTCTCAGATTCAGACAGATGCAGTTTTGTCCCAGTCTTTCCTCTCTGCTTGTCTCCAAGACTGGCCTGTGCTTGTGGAGTCTGTACTCAAACTCTTCTTGGGTTTAAAAAAAAACATGGTCTGGTAGTGTGCCAGGGTATGTTAATGTTTTAGGGCCTGAATTTTTTCTCATTTCTCTCATTCTCTCAATTTTTTCTCATTTGTTTGAAATTTTTTATTTACTTTTCATTTGGTGATGATTTTTGGTGGGGTTTTTTTGGTGTTAGTGCTGTTTGCGCTGACTTCATATCAGTGCTGAGGATGGCTTGTGTAAGTGTAGTGTCAGTGCTGAAATTTTATTTTCTTACATTAGTGTCATTGCTGAGGCTAATATGTGTTAGCAGCTGTCAGTCCTGGAACTGATTTGTGTTAGCATTTTGCCAATGTAGGCATTTATCTATGATAGAACATACATTAGTGTCAGTACTGAGGATGATTTTTGTCTGTAATGTCATTTCTGAGGTTTATTTACCATGCTAGCATGTGTTGATGAGGTTTGCTTGTTAGCATGTGTTGGTGCTGAGATTTGATTGTTACCATGTGTTGGTGCTGAGGCTTGTTTGTTAGCATGTGTTGATGCTGAGGCTTGTTTGTTAGCGTGTGTTGATGCTGAGGCTTGTTTGTTAGCGTGTGTTGATACTGAGGCTTGTTTGTTAGCATGTGCTGTTGCTGAGATTTGTTTATTAGCATGTGCTGGTGCTGCGATTTGTTTATTAGCATGTGTTGGTGCTGAGATTATTTCCTTGGATGTGTTGGTGCTGAGGTTTGTTAGCATGCGTTGGTGCTGAGATTATTTGCTTGGATGTGTTGGTGCTGAGACTTGTTTATTAGCATGCGTTGGTTGTGTGAGCCTCTGGATCAGTTCACTGATGGAATTCTTTGCCCTCAGCACTTGGCATTTCAGGGTCTTTTGCTAATTAGCTTGGGGGGTGGTGGGGTGGGGGGTTTGGCATTTCAGTGCAACCAAAATATAATGGGCCTTTTGTGTGTTTTAATTAGTAGTGCATTCTGACCTATTTCTGCCTTAGATGTATTACGATTATCTGTGTGCACTGAAGATATTTTTGCAAAGGTCTGCATGCAGACTATTGAGTGTTTGTCATATTTACAATAATCTTGCTGTGTAAGACTGCCATGTCAAGTAACTAGGTCAATAACTGATTTGAATATCTTGAAAGAAATCCTAATTAGTACATCTATCTGTAATCTTAATGCCATTAAAATGCCCCCTGAACTGGTTCTTCCGGAATGTTCTATCTGACTCCTGCCTTGCAGCTCCCTGTTGATTTGACCTTTGACCCCAGGCATTGTGGGGTTTGAAGTCTATATATGTTGTCCCCGGGGGAAGTCATGTCTGAGCCCCCGAGATCTGGATGCTTTCTGTAAAATGTTTTTTTTTTTTTTTTTTGACTTTTTAAAGTTTAAGTTTACTGCCACGGTTTCTCAACTCTCAACCTCCTGCCGGCTTTTCCAGGATCTATTCTCAACAAAAACTGAATACATTTAATACTGACCCTTGCCCACCAACTGACACACAGCATGTCAAACAAAATATCTCTCTCTCTATCTCTCTCTCTGTCTGTCTCTCTCACTGTCTCTCTGTCTCTCTCTGTTTCTCTCCCCGTCTCTCTCTCTGGTAATATTAATTAAGATGATGTTTTTTGATAGAATGGGACTCACTGTGCTGGCGAGGCAGAAGAGTTTTTGAGCCTGAATGACTGCACGCATCCTGCTCGTTTCTTCAGGAACGCTCTTCTTGTGTAGGGTTAGGGTTGGGGAATGCTCTTCTTGTGTAGGGTTAGGGTTAGGGAACGCTCTTCTTGTGTAGGGTTAGGGTTAGGGTTGGGGAACGCTCTTCTTGTGTAGGGTTAGGGTTGGGGAACGCTCTTCTTGTGTAGGGTTAGGGTGAGGGAACGCTCTTCTTGTGTAGGGTTAGGGTTGGGGAACGCTCTTCTTGTGTAGGGTTAGGGTTGGGGAATGCTCTTCTTGTGTAGGGTTAGGGTTGGGGAACGCTCTTCTTGTGTAGGGTTAGGGTTGGGGAATGCTCTTCTTGTGTAGGGTTAGGGTTGGGGAACGCTCTTCTTGTGTAGGGTTAGGGTGAGGGAACGCTCTTCTTGTGTAGGGTTAGGGTTGGGGAACGCTCTTCTTGTGTAGGGTTAGGGTTGGAGAACGCTCTTCTTGTGTAGGGTTAGGGTTGGGGAACGCTCTTCTTGTGTAGGGTTAGGGTTGGGGAATGCTCTTCTTGTGTAGGGTTAGGGTGAGGGAACGCTCTTCTTGTGTAGGGTTAGGGTTGGGGAACGCTCTTCTTGTGTAGGGTTAGGGTGAGGGAACGCTCTTCTTGTGTAGGGTTAGGGTGAGGGAACGCTCTTCTTGTGTAGGGTTAGGGTTGGGGAACGCTCTTCTTGTGTAGGGTTAGGGTTAGGGTTGGGGAACGCTCTTCTTGTGTAGGGTTAGGGTTGGGGTTGGGGAACGCTCTTCTTGTGTAGGGTAAGGGTTGGGGAACGCTCTTCTTGTGTAGGGTTAGGGTGAGGGAACGCTCTTCTTGTGTAGTGTTAGGGTTAGGGTGAGGGAACGCTCTTCTTGTGTAGGGTTAGGGTGAGGGAACGCTCTTCTTGTGTAGGGTTAGGGTGAGGGAACGCTCTTCTTGTGTAGGGTTAGGGTTGGGGAACGCTCTTCTTGTGTAGGGTTAGGGTTGGGGAACGCTCTTCTTGTGTAGGGTTAGGGTTGGGGAGCGCTCTTCTTGTGTAGGGTTAGGGTTGGGGAATGCTCTTCTTGTGTAGGGTTAGGGTTGGGGAACGCTCTTCTTGTGTAGGGTTAGGGTTGGGGAACGCTCTTCTTGTGTAGGGTTAGGGTTGGGGAACGCTCTTCTTGTGTAGGGTTAGGGTTGGGGAGCGCTCTTCTTGTGTAGGGTTAGGGTTGGGGAACGCTCTTCTTGTGTAGGGTTAGAGTTGAGGAACGCTCTTCTTGTGTAGGGTTAGGGTGAGGGAACGCTCTTCTTGTGTAGGGTTAGGGTGAGGGAACGCTCTTCTTGTGTAGGGTTAGGGTGAGGGAACGCTCTTCTTGTGTAGGGTTAGGGTTGGGGAACACTCTTCTTGTGTAGGGTTAGGGTTGGGGAACGCTCTTCTTGTGTAGGGTTAGGGTTAGGGAACGCTCTTCTTGTGTAGGGTTAGGGTGAGGGAACGCTCTTCTTGTGTAGGGTTAGGGTTGGGGAACGCTCTTCTTGTGTAGGGTTAGGGTTAGGGTTGGGGAATGCTCTTCTTGTGTAGGGTTAGGGTTAGGGTTGGGGAACGCTCTTCTTGTGTAGGGTTAGGGTTGGGGAACGCTCTTCTTGTGTAGGGTTAGGGTTGGGGAACGCTCTTCTTGTGTAGGGTTAGGGTTGGGGAGCGCTCTTCTTGTGTAGGGTTAGGGTGAGGGAACGCTCTTCTTGTGTAGGGTTAGGGTTGGGGAACGCTCTTCTTGTGTAGGGTTAGGGTTGGGGAACGCTCTTCTTGTGTAGGGTTAGGGTTGGGGAACGCTCTTCTTGTGTTGGGTTAGGGTTGTGGAACGCTCTTCTTGTGTAGGGTTAGGGTTGGGGAACGCTCTTCTTGTGTAGGGTTAGGGTTGGGGAACGCTCTTCTTGTGTAGGGTTAGGGTTAGGGTTGGGGAATGCTCTTCTTCTGTAGGGTTAGGGTTAGGGTTGGGGAATGCTCTTCTTGTGTAGGGTTAGGGTTAGGGTTGGGGAACGCTCTTCTTGTGTTGGGTTAGGGTTGGGGAACGCTCTTCTTGTGTAGGGTTAGGGTTGGGGAACGCTCTTCTTGTGTAGGGTTAGGGTTAGGGTTGGGGAATGCTCTTCTTGTGTTGGGTTAGGGTTGGGAAACGCTCTTCTCGTGTAGGGTTAGGGTTGGAGAACGCTCTTCTTGTGTAGGGTTAGGGTTGGGGAACGCTCTTCTTGTGTAGGGTTAGGGTTGGGGAATGCTCTTCTTGTGTAGGGTTAGGGTTGGGGAATGCTCTTCTTGTGTAGGGTTAGGGTTGGAGAACGCTCTTCTTGTGTAGGGTTAGGGTTGGGGAACGCTCTTCTTGTGTAGGGTTAGGGTTGGGGAACGCTCTTCTTGTGTAGGGTTAGGGTTAGGGTTGGGGAACGCTCTTCTTGTGTAGGTGTAGGGTTAGGGTTAGGGTTGGGGAACGCTCTTCTTGTGTAGGGTTAGGGTTAGGGTTGGGGAACGCTCTTCTTGTGTCGGGTTAGGGTTAGGGTGAGGGAACACTCTTCTTGTGTAGGAGGCTCTTTAACGCCTACGCTGGGCCTTGAAAGGGGCTGGGGGGTTGTTCTTTTTCTTTAAAAAATATTCTTTATTTCAGCATATTTTTGATATTTACAGAGGTCTCTAATGGCCTGCGGGCTTTGTAATGGCTTCTTGCAGTATCAGCCCAGCTTCCTGTAGAATCGGCCCAGCTTCCTGTAGAATCAGCCCAGCTTCCTGTAGAATCAGCCTAGCTTCTTGTAGAATCAGCCCAGCTTCCTGTAGAATCGGCCCAGCTTCCTGTAGTATCGGCCCAGCTTCCTGTAGAATCGGCCCAGCTTCCTGTAGAATCAGCCCAGCTTCCTGTAGAACCGGCCCAGCCTCCTGTAATATCGGCCCAGCTTCCTGTAGAATCGGCCTAGCTTCCTGTAGAATCGGCCCAGCTTCCTGTAGAATCGGCCCCGCTTCCTGTAGAATCGGCCCAGCTTCCTGTAGAATCGGCCCTGCTTCCTGTAGAATCGGCCCTGCTTCCTGTAGAATCGGCCCAGCTTCCTGTAGAATCGGCCCAGCTTCCTGTAGAATCGGCCCAGCTTCCTGTAGAATCAGCCCAGCTTCCTGTAGAATTGGCCCCACTTCCTGCATCAGCAGTGAAGAAGGTGTTTTGTTCAACACATGAAAGAAGTGCCTCATAGCAGCAGCGTAATTGGAAATGGCTCCTGCTTGTGCAGTTCCAAGTTGTAGGGGATAAGAAAATGACAAAATCATCGAAGTCATTTTCACCCACCGCCTTTAGGCAACTCAGATCTGCTGAAAATGAGGCTAGTGGTCCTCAAACAGGATGTCAGCATGCCAGCACTGTCCTGCCTCTCCCAGGCGCTCTCTGCTGAAACCACTTATCTGCAAATTCAGGCTGGAATAAATAACACTAGGCGACATAGCTGAAGCTCTCTTCTGTTTGTGCGTCGGGTATAATAGTGGCTTCAGTTTGTAAGTGGCTTTGTCCGCTGTTAGGCATTCGAGAAAAGAGGCATGGGCTTGTTTTTCTTAAGAACCGAAAAGCGAAGAAGTGCCTCTTTGAAATTTAAATGAATATATAATTTCATAATTGTGAATAAACTCTTGAATTGATCTGTTGAAATGTACTGCCTCTGGAAACAAACACAATGTGGTACAAGCTGCTGTGGAGATGCATAAAGAGCAGTTTTTCACTTTAAACTTCAAACCATCTGTGCCCTTTTTGCTTTCTGTTGTACAACTGGCAGACTATCAGAAACTTCGATAAATATCTAAAATATCCTTGTTTTTTTTTTGTTTTTTTTAAATGTCTGTGCCAATCAAGAATGTACACAAAAACTGAAATAAAAATGCAAAAAAAAAACATTTTTATTTAAGTTTTAGCGTACGTTCTTGATTGGCCCAGACTACTATACTATAGATGTCTAAGTTGAGGTCAGCAGTCAGCACAGACGCAAATTAGTTGATGGAAAATTCCACACTGATATTGGACCTTTTTTAAAACAATGATAAAAATAGTAATACATCGTTTTTCCTGGCTCAAAGTAGGGCTTAGGTGGTGACTTTGTGTGAGAGTGACTGCAGTCGACCTGGCTCCACTGCCACCGTCAACTCAACGTGTCGTCTGTATTTAGAATGTAAAATTCTGTAAAGTCTTCAAGAGACCACCACAAGGCTAAAAAAAAAAAACCAAGCATGTGACAAAAATAAGAATTTGGAACAATTTAAATCGCTGATTTATTTATTTTATTTATAAAGGTCACATTTTGTAAGTGCCTGATTTGGGAGGAAATTTAGGCTTTGCTGAAGGGTGAAGTCATTGCCAGGGGATCGTTCTGCAGGAATAATGGAACTGCAATGCCTTTCATTGTGTCACTCACTTAGGGTACAATATTAATTAACATTTTTACTTAATGAATCCATGCAAATTCCAGCTTAATGTATTTCAATTATTTTTATGCATTCACTCAAAGAATGCCTGTACCACCGTCCTTTTGTCACTGCTGTTAGCGCTTAATTTGGGTATTTGCCAAATCCCAAACCATTTCCCATTCATTCCATTGTGAAGAGACTGTCTATTTGCATAAACAATTATCACATATTTCGGATATTTAATGGGATTTTGCTCAGTTACATTGCACAATGATCTAGAGATGTAGCCTAGTTAAAGGTTGGCAGGTATGGCTTAAATAAACTTATAAAGACTCAAAACCTCTTAAATTTACGAAGGCGTGCGGTTTCTGTACCACTGTTGAGGTCATCAGCACTAGTGGCCCCGCGGTCATCGGCACTAGTGGCCCTGTGGTCATCAGCACTAGTGGCCCCCGCGGTCATCAGCACTAGTGGCCCCCGCGGTCATCAGCACTAGTGGCCCCCGCGGTCATCAGCACTAGTGGCCCCCGTGGTCATCAGCACTAGTGGCCCCCGCGGTCATCAGCACTAGTGGCCCCCGCGGTCATCAGCACTAGTGGCCCCGTGGTCATCAGCACTAGTGGCCCCCGTGGTCATCAGCACTAGTGGCCCCGTGGTCATCAGCACTAGTGGCCCCGCGGTCATCAGCACTAGTGGCCCCCGTGGTCATCAGCACTAGTGGCCCCCGCGGTCATCAGCACTAGTGGCCCCGTGGTCATCAGCACTAGTGGCCCCGCGGTCATCGGCACTAGTGGCTCCGCGGTCATCAGCACTAGTGGCCCCCGCGGTCATCAGCACTAGTGGCCCCCATGGTCATCGGCACTAGTGGCCCCCGTGGTCATCAGCACTAGTGGCCCCCACGGTCATCAGCGTGTGTGTGTGTGTGTGTGTGTGCATGCATGTGTTTGTTTGTGTGCATGTAAGTGTGTGTGTGTGTGTGTGTGTGTATGTGTGTGTGTATGTATGTGTGTGTGTATGTTGGAACAGAGCTCATTGTCCTTCACTGCTGCAGTCAACCTCTTGGAAAGAGAGAATGGTGGGATGACGAGGGAGGGGTGTTTGGAAGGAGAGAATGTCACAGTCCTTCGGGAGAAAGAGCAGAGATCATATTCAGCTTTCAGTGGGCTACGGGTTGTTTGTCTCCATATTTCACATTGGAAATCTGCCATACTGAACGGAATTCCCATTCCTGTAGCATTCCGGCAGTGCGGTGTGATGCGCTGTGGCCACTGACACTGACTCCGCCCACATACCGCTGGGGACAGAACCCTGACTCCGCCCACATACCACTGGGGACAGGACCCTGACTCCGCCCACATACCGCTGGGGACAGAACCCTGACTCCGCCCACATACCGCTGGGGACAGAACCCTGACTCCGCCCACATACCACTGGGGACAGAACCCTGACTCCACCCACATACCGCTGGGGACAGAACCCTGACTCCGCCCACATACCGCTGGGGACAGAACCCTGACTCCAACCATATACCGCTGGGGACTCCACCCACATACCGCTGGGGACAGAACCCTGACTCCACCCACATACCGCTGGGGACTCCGCCCATATACCGCTGGGGATGGGACTTATAACAATGATGACAACCACTTTCACTCAGCTATCAGCATTCAGCAGAGTGTGTTATTTATTATGAAGTAATGAAAACAAATATTTCTACTTAGTCTGCCTGTATATGGCACATTAATTAATTATGACAATTTGTGGCAACAGTAAATATTTGTGATCCACAGCAGCGCATGGAAATGAAAGTGGATGCGTCTGCATGCGACGGTGTCAGCGCATGGAAATGAAAGGGGATGCGTCTGCATGCGACGGTGTCAGCACATGGAAATGAAAGGGGATGCGTCTGTATGCGACGGTGTCAGCACATGGAAATGAAAGGGGATGCGTCTGCATGCGACTGTGTCAGTGCGCTGAACACAGTTGACCCCCCAGTTGGGTGAATGAATCCGGCATTAACGGCGGCTCGTGCTGCCGGGGGCGATGTTCACGCTGCGTTTGTGGAGCGATGTTGGCGGGCGTGGGCGAGGGAGCCCCAACCGGCTGCCTGAAGCGCTGATGGACTGACCTGCTGACCGCGCACGCTCGGCTCTTACGGCTCTCTCTTTGCGCGTAACGCAGTGGGGAAAAGAGCGATAGACCTGCGTCCGGCGCCATTCCGGCTCTTTACAGCCACCTGATGCAGCCATTAGGGCAGGAACTGGGATGACAGCAACATCACCATTACAGAGACAGGCCTGGAAGCAGCCGGCTGCAATCCAGCAGTCTGGCATTGATTTAGTGGCCTTGAGCCCAACTGGGAAATCTGCACTTTAAGCAAATAAGGAAATTAATAATAATAATTCAAAATAATAATAATAATAATAATAAATAACGTATGTAATTACTTTGCCTTGTCGCTCTCATGAATGCTTATTTACCTGTAAAGTAAATGCTAGGTGCTCGTCTGTTTCTGTCTGAAACAGGAAACCATGGTGACCTTGTCAAATGAGACTGCTGAAACCACGGTAAATGGAAATGATTTACTGCAGATGCAGCAGTGTGCCACAGCCTTTGCTTCATGTCTGTCTCTGGACTAACGTGCGTGTGTGTGTATGAGTGCGTGTGAGTGTGTGTGTGTGTGTGTGTGTGTGTGAGTGAGTGTGTGTGTGTGTGTATGTGTGTGTATGAGTGCGTGTGAGTGTGTGTGTGTGTATGTGTGTGTAAGTGTCTGTGTGTGTGTGTGTATGTGTGTGTGTGTGTGAGAGGGTGTGTGTGTGTGTGTGAGAGTGCGTGTGAGTGTGTGTGTGCATGTGTGTGTTTATGTGTGTGCATGCATGAGTGTGTGTGTGTGTGTGTGTATGTGCCTGTGTGTGCGTGTATGAGTGTTTGTGTGTGTGTGTACGTGCATGTATACATGAATGCGTGTGTTTGTTTGTGCCTGTGTGTGTGTGTGTGCCTGTGTGTTTGTGTGTCTTGTGCAGGTGTGTGTTTGCGGTTGTGATTGTGTATGTACATATGTGTGCGTATGTGTGTGCAAGTGTATGTGTATGTTTGTAGACAAACAGTTCTCTCTGTAATACTCTGAGCTGTAGTGTGTGATCAGTATGTTTCCTCTGTAGTGGGGTCTGTGGGTTATGAGTTCGTCTACTGGGGCGCTGATATACTCTGCAGGTGGCTGGTGGAACAAAGCGAGCCCCCCTAAGCAAACCCCAGTGTCTCAGAGCAGCCCCCACACCCCGGTGCGGGGAGGGGAGGGGAGGGGGCCTTGAGGGAGGGGGTTTGGGGTGGGGGGGGGGGGGTGGGTTCAGAGAGAGGTGAGTTGCTGGGGTGTTGCGCTAAGTCTTTACAGGCAGCTCTGCTTGCTGCAGAGAGCTTCAGAGAGACACTGCAGTGTTAGTTATACTCTGAAATAAAAGGGCAAAACAACAGCAACTGCGTGTGTAAGGGCCTGAAAGAAGACCTCCCGCTAAAACACTTGCAGGCGTTTCATAATTGGTGTGCTGGGAAAAAGAAAAACCCACGCTGTGCTCCTAGCCTTCATCCTGGGCCATCCTCATCATCAGCCTGGAATCTTGGAGCGCTAATGGACAACAAACGCTCTCTGAGTCAGAGTCTGCGTCCCTCTCCGCGCGCATCGCAGCTGGTTGTCACGGGTTCACATCCTTCCTGTCCATCATCTGGAGGACCCGCCCCTTCCTCTTTGCCTGCTCAGCCCAGCTCTTCGTCCAGGTGACGATCACCTCCCATCTGGACGCCTGCACCTCCCTCCTCACCTCCCTCCTCACTGTCCCCCTACTCAGCCCAGCTCTTAGTCCAGGCACAGATCACCTCCCATCTAGACTCCTGAACCTCCCTCCTCGCTGGCCTCCCTGCCTCCACCACCAGACCTTTGCAGCTCCTCCACAACACTGTTGCTCCTCTGATCTACAGCCTCCCCAGACTCCGCCATGTCACTCCCCTTCTCACCTCCCTCCACTGGTTACCTATATGGGTTTGCAGAAAATGTAACACCTTGCTTCTATCGGGCTGCTAAATAAACAGCTTTGTTATATTTTCATAAGTTCATTAGGCACTGACTCACCAAACAGTGTCCATTTTTCTGCTTGCTCTGGATATCTGGCCCCCTTCCCCTCATGAGCCTGCACTTCCAGGTCACGTCTCCTGTCTGCTCTGCCCCCTGGTGGTGGAATGAGCTTCCCGCTGCAGTCAGAACAGTGGAAACACTGCCCGTCTTCCCACTGCAGTCAGAACAGCAGAAACCCTGCCCATCTCCCCACTGCAGTCAGAACAGCAGAAACCCTGCCCATCTTCCACTGCAGTCAGAAAAGCAGAAACCCTGCCCATCTTCCCACTGCAGTCAGAACAGCAGAAACCCTGCCCATCTTCCCACTGCAGTCAGAACAGCAGAAACTCTGCCCATGTTCCAACGCAGACTGAAGACTCTCCTTTACAGACTGTACTATGGCTCACCTGAGCCCTTTCTTTCTTTCTTTCTTTCTTTCTTTCTTTCTATTTCCTTTTGGATCATGCTATAGCAATAGCTGCATAAAAAGATATATTTTTTCTGTCTAGTGGTACTTTGATTTTTGATTTGTTGTTTGTTAGGTTAAAATTATACTTATTGATTATAAATGGGCCCCTGTCCCTTTTTTGGCAATATCATATTTTTGTATTCCTGAGAGTAACACTGATGTTCTGCACTACAGTTCTTTGCTGTGGCTAGCAACGTACGCTAAGTGATGATAATGTAATAGAAACAAAGCCCTCTCCCATACCGGAAAAAACTATTAAATCACTGAGCATACTCCTCTTAGCACTAGAGATGCTGAAGAGCAAACAGCCTTTTCATACTTACTGAGATAGCGTGCCATGCCCAAAAGCATGTTGTCCATTGAAAAATGTATTTATTTATTTATTAATTTATTTATTTATTTGACAGGGACAATACACATTGATCAACATCACTATTATGTGATGTAAATGTGCCAGATTTAGCTAGATCGCTAATTTTCATCTGTTGTCCCTGGGCAGGCTGATGTTAACACAAAAAATTAAAATTAGCACGGCTAATTAGCATGGCTTGCTAACTAGCTTATTTAGCAGGTGCTAAATGTTTTTGATTGACAGTGGAAGCCCCGTCTGTGAGTGCTGTCAGTACGGCTGAAGGAACCGGGTCGGATTTTACGGGCTGTCTGTTAACACTCACAGCGGTTTCCGTCAGAGTGTTTTTGGGTGTAAATAAAGATGGATGATAGAGCTCTGATGGATGGCCCCAGGGCATTCTGGGACTGCCAGAGCAGGTAAGCGACAGGCGTGTTACCCGGACTCGAGGCAGATGGGTGCCCAGAACACTTAATGCTGAAAACGCTTCTTCCACCAGAACTGCCAACAAATCGTGTCGCTAGGCAACAGGCACAGTCATAGGATGGAAGAGGTGACGGTTGACCACAACCGTGGTGTTCTATAATTGGAGGAATCTGGAGGAACTTCCTGGATTTTGAAGGGTTAAAGTATTTTGAATGATCATTCTGCCCCAGTCTGGGTTTACTCCAAACAGCCAGACAGGCCTGGTGGGCTTCAAACATGCACCGAGCTCTCGCTTGACTGTCATCTGAAAGATCTGCTGCCAAACACCTCATTCTCCTAATGAGCAGGGCTAATGATGTCACCAGTGTTAATGAGCAGGGCTAATGATGTCACCAGTGTTAATGAGCAGGGCTAATGATGTCACCAGTGTTAATGAGCAGGGCTAATGATGTCACCAGTGTTAATGAGCAGGGCTAATGATGTCACCAGTGTTAATGAGCAGGGCTAATGATGTCACCAGTGTTAATGAGCAGGGCTAATGATGTCACCAGTGTTAATGAGCAGGGCTAATGATGTCACCAGTGTTAATGAGCAGGGCTAATGATGCCACCAGTGTTAATGAGCAGGGCTACTGAGATCAGCAGTGTTAATGAGCTGGGCTAATGATGTCACCAGTGTTAATGAGCAGGGCTAATGATGTCACCAGTGTTAATGAGCAGGGCTAATGATGTCACCATTGTTAATGAGCAGGGCTAATGATGTCACCAGTGTTAATGTGCAGGGCTAATGATGTCACCAGTGTTAATGAGCAGGGCTAATGATGTCACCAGTGTTAATGAGCAGGGCTAATGATGTCACCAGTGTTAATGAGCAGGGCTAATGATGTCACCATTGTTAATGAGCAGGGCTAATGATGTCACCATTGTTAATGAGCACTGATGAGATTGGGGAGGGGGTGGGGCTTTTATTAACTGCAGTGAAATGCAGTGAAAAGTGCAATATCGGCTGGTGAACTGAAGTGAATAGTGCATTATTGGTCAGTGAACTGCAGTGAATAGTGCTCTCATTCTCTGACCCTGCTGTTCTTCCCACCCCCCCCCCCCCCCCCAAACTCTCCTCCAGCCCAAAACTGCAGCTACACCCTGCGGGAACCCAACGGGACCATAGAGAGCCCGGGATATCCCTACGGATACCCCAACTATGCCAACTGCACCTGGGTGGTGCCCGCGCCCGAACACGCACGTGTGCAGCTGCTGTTCCAGGGGTTCGCCCTGGAGGAGGACTTCGACATCCTGTCCGTCTACGACGGTCCGCCCCGCCCCGGCAACCTGCTCGCCAGGTGAGAGAGGAGGGGAGTCTCGGGGGGGGGGGGGGTGGGAGGGGGGTCTGGTTTCGGTGCCTGAGCTACCTGTGGAATTACAGCCGGTATTACAGCCATTTGCTCTGCGGATAAAGAGGAGATTCTGCATGCCCTGTTATTTTATGTAGCTGTGCTTGTGCATAAAAAGTGGAGTGCGTGATTTTCATTGTGAGGACAATATTAAGACAGGTGTTCAGCGAATCCTGACGTGCGTGGGAGAGTCTCGCAGAGCGCGTTTCACTGCGTTCCGTGCGGAAGGCTCTCTTCAGTCCCCCGCCATTCCGTAATGGGGTACGTTGAAACAGGCTCTTTCTGTCATTAATTATGTATCGATCGCGTTCACTGAAAAGCAGCAATTATACCGACAGAATCCTGAGGGTGTTTAAAAATCACAAAGGAGATGAGCTATGAAGTGAAGGAAGGAGAGAAACAATGGCGTTAATTGACTTGTGATTGTGATAATGTACACGTGTGTGTTAATAATACTGTAAGGTAATGAGCGATCTGTCATTCAGGTTTTTATGGTTGTGCTTCTCTGAAAAATGTTTTTACCACTGAGCGCAATGCAGTGCAATCAAGGCAATGAAAAAAACATTATTTTACAGTCAGTTCCATCTTAAACGGGGACTCGATAGTTTCTAAATGAGACTCAGTAGTTTTTAATTAAACCCAGTAGTTTCTTGATGAGACTCGGTAGTCTCTAAATGAGACTTAGTAGTTAATAAATGAGTCATGATAGCCCCTCTCCTTTCACCATAAGCCCCTCCCCCTTCTGTATGTCAGGTGCCTGTGACTCCACCCCCTGTCACTGACAGAATGTGTACTGAGAACAGAGAGAATGTGCACTGAGAACAGAGAGAATGTGCACTGAGAACAGGGAGAATGTGCACTGAGAACAGGGAGAATGTGCACTGAGAACAGAGAGAATGTGCACTGAGAACAGAGAGAATGTGCACTGAGAACAGGGAGAATGTGCACTGAGAACAGAGAGAATGTGCACTGAGAACAGAGAGAATGGGCACTGAGTCATGGAGACTGTGCCAGAACTATGCGGGTTTCGGTAATATTTGCCATCGCATTTGAAACTGGAAGCATAACAAAACACTTGACACAAAAGCTTTATTATTGAAGTCTAAATTCCTGGACTGCAGCCATGAATAAAACGACCTAACGTTTGTGTTTCTGGTGTTTTGGCTCCAACCTCAGTTTTGAACATTTAGTCAAATTTCCCTTTTCCCCATCTATTTCAGTTATTAATAAGCCTTGGGGGTCTCTGCTCTGCGTTCACAATTACTCTGTACAAATGGAAAAAGGAGTAAACGAGCTTGAATCCAGCGTGAGATGAGTGCCGCTGTGCCCTGGGGAAGCTCGAACCCTTGGCTGACACCCGCGGCCCTGTAATCATGGGAGACGGGCTCCCCCTGAAGCAGCCCTCTTGCGCTGGCACTTACATTATAGTGTTGGCGGCTGATTCGCGGCTCGGCGGCGGCTGTGCCCCGCTGTCCTCGTTACTGAGTTCGTACGCGCGGGACGCCGCGGCGCTCCGCGTGAGGACCGCGCCCCAGCTGGCCCGCGAACCGCTCCAGGGCCATCCGCCCAGTTCAGCGGTAGCATCAAAAGCAGAAAGGTTTCGGTAAGCGGCCCGTCCCACAGCGGGGAGCTGCAGGGGCGTGCGGCGTGCTCTCCCTCCCCGGCTCTGAAGAGAGAGGTTCTTAAAATGCGTGTAAATTAGTTTGCACCCCAGGGCGGGGCTGAGGTGCTCTGCGTCCCTCGTTTAAAGGCAGTGGCGTCCTGCCCGAGGGGATCGTTGGTCCGCCGCTCCACCTCCGCCCCGTCTCAGTCCTTTCCTTTCCTCCTCCGTGGCTTCCTCTCAGTCAGGAGCACAGATTCCCGTTTGGCAGGCTGCACTTCCTTTTTAAACCACCTGTCTTCCGTAATCCTCCGTTTGTTTGCGAAAGTCAAATAGCAGAGCACTCTCAGTAATTAGCAGGGTGTGTCTCCGTAATGAACAGCATGTCTCCTTCAGTAATAAACAGGGTGCGTCTATTACAGTAATGAACAGGACTGTGTTGTGTGCGTATTTCAGTAACATACTGGATTGTGTGCTGCTCTTGTTTGGCACATTTGACACAGAGCTCATCTGCACATGCTTGTCTGTGCTTGCTTGTGTGTGCATGCATATCTGTGCAGGCTTGTCTGTGTATGCTTGTGTGTGCATGCTTGTGTGTGCAGGCTTGTCTGTGCATGCTTGTGTGTGCAGGCTTGTCTGTGCATGCTTGTCTGTGCATGCTTGTGTGTGCATGCTTGTGTGTACAGGCTTGTCTGTGCATGCTTGTGTGTGCATGCTTGTGTGTGCAGGCTTGTCTGTGCATGCTTGTGTGTGCATGCTTATCTGTGCAGGCTTATCTGTACATGCGTATCTGTGCTTGCTTGTGTGTGCATGCTTGTGTGTGCATGCTTGTGTGTGCAGGCTTGTCTGTGCATGCTTGTGTGTGCAGGCTTATGTGTGCAGGCTTGTGTGTGCATGCTTGTGTGTGCATGCTTGTGTGTGCAGGCTTGTGTGTGCATGCTTGTCTGTGCAGGCTTATCTGTACATGCTTATCTGTGCATGCTTGTGTGTGCATGCTTGTGTGTGCAGGCTTATCTGTGCATGCTCGTCAGGGAGAGGAGAGATTTAAAAAAAGGAGGATAGAGAGCTGTGGATTCTCAGCAGGACGTCCCAGTTCAGCCCCCGTCCCGGGTGGTGGGGGTAATTTATGGTTTTGGTGCACTGGCGCTCAGCTGCACGGGCCCAGGAGGTTCAGAAATGGACTCCTAGGGGCGAAGAGCTGGTCCGACTGGACACCCGTAATTTAATTACCCTGATTTATTCATTTAACCTGGAGCAAAGCCTGCTGGGAAAATACCAGTGCTCTCCAGTCTAACGGTGCTGCCCCACACTGCAGGGAGATGGGTGTGGCATTGAGCGAGGTGGGGGAGGGGGAGGGAGAGGAGGGGGAGGAGGGGGAAGATGAGAGAGAGGAGGGGTAAGGGAAGGAGGGAGGGAGAGGTGTAATCAGAAAAAGAGGGGGTAGTAGAACTGTAAGCTGGCTCTGAACAACAGTCTGACTCCATACAGTTCTGTACATGTCTGCACAAATCTATGTGTGTGTGTGTTTGTGTGTGTGTGTGTGTGAATGGACACATGGATTTATATGGTACATATGGATCTGTGTGGGTGTGGATGGGTCTGTATGAGTATGTATGAGTATGTAGGTATGGGTCTGTATGAGTATGTATGGCATAAGTATGTATGTATGAGTATGGCATGAGTATGTATAGGTCTGTATGAGTATGTATGGGTATATTTCAGTACCTCCAGTTCCTGGATCCAGGTGGCGCTCTTGTCCTCTTTAGCTCTGTGAACCCAAATAGCCTCTTCGCTTTTATTTGGGTCCTACTCTGTGATACTGATGTGGCCTCATTTAAGTTCTGTCATCGTCACACTATTACCAAAACAAAAAGAAGCTCATCCCCCTCCTCCCACTTGTTGCTTAGATACGTCAGTTGTGCCTCGTGCTGACATGATTGAGTTAGTGAGTGTGTGTGTGTGTGTGTGTGTGTCTAAATTGGAGTCCCTTGTACAGGTCATATCCTGCTCTTGAACGTGAAGCTTTTCTGTCTCGCTGCCCTGTCCTGTCTCTTATGGAGCAGATTAATGTTCCTGAGCCTTCCCCCTGGTGTCCAGCTCCCAGAACAGCAGCCCCAAAAGAAGAGAAGTACCCCCTCCTCCCCCAAGAAAATATATTTGTGACAAAGGAGAAGTGACAAAAAAAAAGAAATATAAACAAAAAAATTAAATTAATAAAAAACAAATGAATGTGTCAGTTTTTGCATCTGTAGACAGTTTATCATGTTTATCAAAGTGTTTTGGGAAAACTAAAATGCAAAAACAACTTAAAATTTTTCACTTTGCTGAAAATGTTTCCCTCTGCGCTGTTTCACCAAAGTGCCACAAAGTGATGTCAACGGGGGACTGGCGGAGTCTGGGAGTAACAGGCTGCTGTCTGGAGTGGGGTATTTTAGAGTATTCCGGAATTTAACTGTAGTTCCCCATAAAAACACCGGGTGAGACTGGGTGTGCTCTCCCTGATGTGCCTCAAATCCATAAGTCAATCTAAAATGTTATTTTTGTAGCTTATTTTACAAAGGACACACTTTATAGATTACACTGGCCAGGACCCCCACAGAGCTTTAAGAACAGGACAGGATGAGACCTTGGAAGGAATCGGACTCCGTTTTGGGGGGCGGGGGGGGTATCCTCCTCTGGCCAGCTCAGGGTGTGTGTGTGGGGAGGGTATACCCCTGTGGGGTGTGTGTGCGGGGGAGGGGGGTGGGGGTGTATCCTCCTCTGGCCAGCTCAGGGTGGGGGTGTGGGGGTGTGTGTGGGGGGGGGGGGGTATCCTCCTCTGGCCAGCTCAGGGTGTGGGGTCTCTAATACAGAATCAGTCCATTTTGGACAAGGGGGGCGGGGGGGGGGGGTGGTTTGCAGGCTGGAGTGGTGGACATACAGGGGGCGGACAGCAGGTTTTGGGTGACTTTGGAAAGGGGGGGCAGTTACTCCATTAGTGAGAGTGGGAAACAAAGAAAGGAGAGTTCGGGAAGAGCTGTGGGTGGAGAAGGGTTTTAAAGAGTAGATACAAAGATACCTGGGATAGAATGGGGAACATGTGGCCCGCACCAGGATTTCATTATGGGAGCAACCGGACCGAGACAGAGAAACCATACAGCCATGGAGCACGTGCTGGCCTGACACAGGGAGAAGGCTCCTCACCATTCAGGATGGGATCGGATCGAGAGGGCATGTGGTTGGCTTTGAGGTTATAACTGACTTGGTCAGCTCATCTGCTTCGGTTGGAGTAAAACAGTGTAGCTTGCGGTCAGTGCTTCATTCTGTAGTGTTTCTGCCGGCTTTTCCACAGGCTTTTGGGGAAGTAATGGCAGGAGAAGAGGACATCAGGGAGATCCGGTCTCTAATAGTTTCTAATTTCTCATTTAAAGAGTTCATAAAGTCACCGCTGCTATAATTAAGAGGGTGATTTGCAGTTTCATGAGATTTCGTTTTAGTTGGTTTGTTTACAGCACTGCGGATAAATACTGCATTATGTTCATTCTGTTTACTTGGATTGAAGAAATATAATGATTTAGAATATAATAATTTCAGAAGGCAGCCATGTTCCCGTGCAAGGCCAAATACCTCTAATTTGGATGAGCACCACTTTCGCTCCAGTTTTCTTCTTGTTTGCTGCAGGGCATGAGTCACATCGTTGTACAACAATTTTCTGTCTGTTTGTCTTTTTTTTCAAGTGTGAGAAACTTGATGAAGGGCCCTTCTCTGCGCTGCTAAGTGGTTAGTCAGCTGGTTGGCTGAGGAAAGCTTCAGTGGCTTCTTGTCCAGTAAGAAATGCTTCTGGGAACTTGTCATGAGGGTGGTAGAAGGGTTGAGCAGCAGGCTGTGATACTATTTGGGTTCTTCAGTGGACAGGTTTGTCTGTTTCCAAATCTGAGGCCCCTTTCCCAAACTGGATTAAGTTGAAAAATTCAGTTAAACAGATTGTTGGATAAAATTAAATAATACCGAATAAGGAATAATCAATATAATAAGGAAGTGATCTGACAAGGCATGGTTGTGGGGAGCATTGGTAAGGTTTGTAAACTGAATGCCCTAGAACAACACTAGGTCTCATGTGAGTCTGTGGCAGTCAGGGGAGCCCAGAAACAGTTTATGTAAAACCAGCAGTGTCAATAATAGAAGAAAAAGCAGCTGCTGTGGCATTGTTATCCTTGTCTATGTGAATGTCGAAGTTACCAACAATTCCATCGTGGTCTGCCGAAGCAGGGAGATCTGATTGAAACACAGAATATTCTGATAGAAAAATAAAATAAAGGCCCCAGTATCCTTACACAGACACTGACACAACGCGGCGCATGTTTTGGGTTGCTTGAGCTTGGTCAGCCTGTACTGAGTTCATCGCAAGAAATTGGAATGAGCAGAATTTGCTTCCTGATTTGGGGATTGAGGTAAAGGGTGGATCGATGGCTGACTGCTACTCCACCAGCCCTAGCTGCAGTCTGCATGCTTAGGTAACCCACTGGAGATGGTTCATTAAGTGGCACATGCTCACGGGGAAGCCAGGCTTCGGTCTCCTCCTGCAGACGCCATTTATATTCATTTTGGCAGCAGTGTCTGTGCTAACCATGTTGCAGTCAGGACAACCATCACTATACTAATCGCCATTATCGATTCCTACCTTGCTGGCAGATAATACAATGGGTCTTTTCCACATTTAGAGTGAAATCAGTTTAAAAATAAAATTAAACAGATTTTTAGGTAAAAATAGTTGTAAGTAAGTCTTGTGGGGATGACAAATGTAGAAACTATTTTAAGAAAGTATTTTCGGAGAAAAAACTGGGCATTGTAAAGCAACCAAATTTAGCAGATTTGTTCCCATTCCCACCTGCTATTCAGATAACTAAACCTATTCACACTAGCCTGATGGTGGCACTATAGGAACAAAGTCAAATTTTCGACATTTTTGGAACTATAAGTTTTGAACGGTTTGGCCTATTGTCAAAATTCTTTTTTTCTTCCGATACCCTGGCTCATAACAAACTTGCCTGAAGGATCCATAAAGCCTGCCATATTGGATTTTTTTGCAAATTTGCATTTTTTGAAAAACACTTAAAATGCTTCTTTGACAAAAGTGGAGCGATTTGCATGAAATTTGTGAGTCTCCTTAGACCGGGCTCCATGAAAGCACTATACTGAATTTTGATGCATTAAAAAGGAACCAGTGAATATCATTGCGGGAGCGTCTCATCACAAAAATGCTAAGAACTCCCAAGTGGTGATGAACTTTGGTAGCTATATTGCCACTCCCAAAGATGAAGGTATTGTCCCAGTTGAACCATATGGTGGTGCTATAGAGCATGACTCATCTGGCATTGATCTTTTACTTTTGTGTCACCTCTGTCTGTAATTCTGGCCTGAACTCATGGGTGAGACCAGCGGCACTTGGCACAGTGGTACAAAGTACCTCATTATAGCCACTGGTTGGCCATGTAACAGTGGCTTGTGTCTATGCCTGGACCCTTTGTATCACTGCTTGTGGCAGTATTATATTCTTGGTTGGTAGATATTTTCAAAGATATGCGTGATTTGCTTTACATCATCAGTTGATTGCATCAGCGCTGCAGGGCAGTGTAGCTGTAATTGTGGTACTCAGCGCATGGCCATGTGAAAATATCCCTGTTATAAATGGTATCAGATCTGCAGCCTGCCGTCATGGAACTGTAATAGTTAATTTTATTTATAGCTAACGGGCTAATTACTTGCTTATCTCACTGTCAAGACCTTTCATCTGTGAATATCTTTGTGTGTGAATATTCCCTCATACATATTAATATCAGGACTGCTGTAATTAAAATGTGAAATAATTTCATTAAAATATGGATCAGTCTATGTTTCTACATGCCTGGACTCACCCTACAAGTTAGTTCTTATCTTTGACTTACAGCCAAATGTATCAAAATTTTAGTGGTAATATTGATGACAAAACAAGTAGTGCTTGCCCTGAACCCCTAGCCTGTGACCTGACCTGGACTCTTCCTCTCACAAGTGAGAAAGAAAGCTTTCTGAGAAGCCTCTGAACACTCTGTCTAAGGAATGGTGAGAGTTTTAACAGATTGCCATCTGCCAGAATTCATCTGTTGCCTCTGGTTTGTGGAGCAACTCTTTCGTCTGCAGAAAGCTTTCAGATGAAGATAATTACCTTCATGTCCACTGAAATGCAGTACTTGTAAGAATAAAAAAATATTATCCTTCATGTGAGGGAAGGACTAAAGATAGAGGAGGGGGAAGAGACGGAGTGAAAGCAGCAGGAGGAGGAGGGAGGAGAGGAGAGAGGGAGTGAAAGCAGGAGGAGGAGGAGGGAGAGAGGGAGTGAAAGCAGGAGGAGGAGGAGGAGGGAGGAGAGGAGAGAGGGAGTGAAAGCAGGAGGAGGAGGGGGGAGAGAGGGAGTGAAAGCAGCAGGAGGAGGAGGGAGGAGAGGAGAGAGGGAGTGAAAGCAGGAGGAGGAGGGGGGAGAGACGGAGTGAAAGCAGGAGGAGGAGGAGGAGAGGAGAGAGAGAGTGAAAGCAGGAGGAGGAGGGGGGAGAGAGGGAGTGAAAGCAGCAGAAGGAGGAGGGAGGAGAGGAGAGAGGGAGTGAAAGCAGGAGGAGGAGGGGGAGGAGAGGAGAGAGGGAGTGAAAGCAGGGAGGAGGAGGGGGGAGAGAGGGAGTGAAAGCAGCAGAAGGAGGAGGGAGGAGAGGAGAGAGGGAGTGAAAGCAGGGAGGAGGAGGGGGGAGAGAGGGAGTGAAAGCAGCAGAAGGAGGAGGGAGGAGAGGAGAGAGGAGTGAAAGCAGGAGGAGGAGGGGGAGGAGAGGAGAGAGGGAGTGAAAGCAGGGAGGAGGAGGGAGGAGAGGAGAGAGGGAGTGAAAGCAGGAGGAGGAGGGGGAGGAGGATAGGAGAGAGGGAGTGAAAGCAGGGAGGAGGAGGGGGAGAGGCAGGGAGTGAAAGCAGGAGGAGGAGGAGGGGGAGGAGAGGAGAGAGGGAGTGAAAGCAGGGAGGAGGAGGGGGAGAGGCAGAGAAAGCGACAGCATGTTTAGAGATTTTGAGGAGAAGTTTTTTTCCCTTTCCTTCAGGATAATGTTTATTTCCTGTGTCTGGGCAGCTTTGTGGGGTGTGAGGGGTGTCTGGCTCTGTGTGTGGAGAGGAGGCAGACTGCGGGAACTGACCACTTCCGCATGTTCAGCATCTCAGAAAGAGGGGAAGCAAGCTGAGATCTCCCCACCCAACTGCACACACAGAGCTGGAGCTCAGCTGGTCCGGAGTCAGAGTTCTGTGCTGCTTAAAAATGGTATTTCAGCCACACTTTCCCTGGAAAAGGTCCTGCTGTCCATGGTTCTGCAATCTGAACTCTGTCCATGGTGCTGAAATCTGAACTCTGTCCATGGTGCTGAAATTTAAACTCTGTCCATGATGCTGAAATCTGAACTCTGTCCATGGTGCTGAAATCTGAACTCTGTTCATACTGCTTAAACTCTGGTTGCTGTCTGTGGCACAGAAGTGTGGAAGCTTACAAATGGGATCTTTCCATGGTAATGAAACCTGGACGTAAACGGCCTCATGCACTCCGAGAGCACGCCTGTGAACCACATTTCCGGAGCAATTAATGTTCCTGTAATTCCAAAGGGCTCGCGGTCGTTTCCTTCTCAGCCGTACGTGGCTCTGCCGCCGGAGCTGGGTGAGCAGACTGCGCTGTGTTTAAACAGTGGAACCGTTCGGGTGTGGGTGGGATTGTAGCCTCAGTGGGCTTTCTCCTTGCTGTGCGGCGCCGCTGAACGCCTGAAGTAAAGCCGCTTTGTTTCCTCACCAAACGCGTGGCCTGCTGCGGCTGCTCTGTTCAAACGGCTTAATTAACGAGGAGCGGAGCCAACGGGAAAATACAGCGTGAAAGCAAAGCTGTTACAGTGAGGAGCGGATGCGCTAATGGGGAATTGCTGCAAGCCTAAGAGGTTGCGGGTTTGATTCCTATGTGGCAGTGCCATTACGTTGGATTACATTGATAGACTATCTGCTTAACCCTGACAGAACCGCTGACAGACAGATAGACGGAGTTGTGATATGCAAATGCTGGCTTTGGCAGTGTTGTGTTTTTTGCGTGTTCATACCTTTGAGCTGCACTGGAATGTTCATTTGAATGTTCCAGGTAGAGAAGCATAATGCTGCGGAGTACAGAGGGTGGGCAGAGATCGATCTCTTGTCTCTTTTTGTTGTGCTTCTCTTTCCAGAAAGAGAGGCTTATTGTGTGTTGGAGAAAAGCGCTGTTTGGATCTGTCAGGTGAACACAGAGTTCAGCTGGTTTTCTGTGCTCAGATACATTCTGTAGCAGCCTGAGAGAAAGACAAAGGGAGAAAGAGAGAGATAAAAGTGAGAGTGAAAGAAAGAGAATGAGCGGAAGAGAGAGAGGGAGAGAGCTCTGCCGTGCACTCATCCGCTCGGTGGTTGCTCATTTTACGCACACAGACACAGAGAACAGCTGCACAGGCAGAGGGGACGCCTCTGGACCTGGTGTGTCTACCCCACACACACATTACATGCACACGCACACGCACACGCACACGCACACGCACACGCACACTCACGCACACACACACGCACACACAAGCACACACACGCACACACACACACACCCTATGCACACACACACACACACTCACACACTACACACACACACACACACACACACACACACCCGTGTACACACGCATACACACACACACACACACAGACACGCACTCACACACACAAATGCACGCACACACACACACACACACGTGTACACACGCATACACACACACACACACACAAGAAAAATGATCATATATTATGTCTTCATGTCTGAAGCTGGATTATTTGTCCTGATTAATGACTATCAGGGGACTGTTCACCTGCCAATCAGTAGTTTAGCCAATTTAGCCTATTTTCCTATCATCATCATCATCAGTATCACCATTACGTTATCTTTCTTTTGTCATTTTTCATCTCTTCTTCTCCCTCTCCCGCCCCCTCTCTCTCTCTTTCTCATATATTTAATGGATATGAAACCCTGCTCATACTGCCTGCACTTGCACTGCCTGCTAAGTGAAGGTGAAGCGTATGAATAAGCAGCCTTGGTGAATTATGCGTGCCTATTTCGTTCTTTCATCCTTCTGACGCAATGAACTGCAGCCATCTTTCCTATCATTTTTCAGCGCTAAGCGCAGGCTGCTCCATGGCTAAACCCATCAATGAACGGAGGTGGAGTTCATCAATGAACGGAGGTAGAGTACAGATGCTCACGTTGCATAAAAGCCCAAAGAGCAGAGGGTGCGCGGCTTTGCAAACCTGGCTGTGGAGAATCGGTTTAATGATTCATGCGTAATGGGTTTGAATGAAAGCTCTGGGCGTCAATCCTGGCTATGAGCAACCTGAGCATGTGGGAGGAGGGGGGGGGGGGTGGTGGATGGGCGGGGGTTCGGGGGGTGGGGGTGGGTGCTGGGGGCCCGGGGGGGTGGGCGGGTGGGCGGGGGTTCGGGGGGTGGGGGGGGTGCTGGGGGCCCGGGGGGGTGGGCGGTGGGTCGGGGGGTGGGTACAGAGGTCTATGAACAGAAGCCCACTCAACATGTAAAACAAAGCCATGTCAGTATTATCGCTGCATAATTCCGTGTGATAATGAGATTTGCGCTTAATGTTATGGATGATGGGAAATGAAGCTCGTTAGTGAGGGTGATTAGATCGCGGCTCTTTTGGCTCTCTCGTTCGGGACCCCTCCCCCTCCCACCGCCACCCTGGAAAGATCTACTGAACGCTTCGGTTTTCCTTTTTTTAAATTCACCGTGTGGCCACGAGGTTCTGGGAGTTTTGCGAGTGTCGGTGAGCGTCTGTGAGCGTCTGTGAATATTTGCGTCTGTGGGAGATTTCAGGCTATACAGACATAACGATATGTAAGTATGGCCCTGGGCTTACTCAGAATCTCACTCTGCTCTGTGTGAGTGCAGAATCTCACTCTGCTCTGTGTGAGTGCAGAATCTCACTCTGCTCTGTGTGTGAGTGCAGAATCTCACTCTGCTCTGTGTGTGAGTACAGAGTCTCACTCTGCTCTGTGTGTGAGTGCAGAATCTCACTCTGCTCTGTGTGTGAGTACAGAGTCTCACTCTGCTCTGTGTGTGAGTGCAGAATCTCACTCTGCTCTGTGTGTGAGTGCAGGGTCTGTGGGCTGTGTTTGGTGAGCAGCTCAGATTGATGGGGCTGTGTTTGGTGAGCAGCGTGTTTGGTGAGCAGCTCAGATTGATGGGGCTGTGCTTGGTGAGCAGCTCAGATTGATGAGGCTGTGTTTGGTGAGCAGCTCAGATTGATGGGGCTGTGTTTGGTGAGCAGCGTGTTTGGTGAGCAGCTCAGATTGATGAGGCTGTGTTTGGTGAGCAGCTCAGATTGATGAGGCTGTGTTTGGTGAGCAGCTCAGATTGATGGGGCTGTGTTTGGTGAGCAGCGTGTTTGGTGAGCAGCTCAGATTGATGAGGCTGTGTTTGGTGAGCAGCTCAGATTGATGAGGCTGTGTTTGGTGAGCAGCTCAGATTGATTCGGCTGTGCTTGGTGAGCAGCTCAGATGGTGGGGCTGTGTTTGGTGAGCAGCTCAGATTGATGAGGCTGTGTTTGGTGAGCAGCTCAGATTGATGGGGCTGTGTTTGGTGAGAGGAAGGCTCTGTCAGATGAAGAGCGTGTCGGTGCCTCTCCGGCGCACCTGTAGCTCCTGGCTGCGTCTGGCTGGCGGTGCAGGTGTGTGATTCACTGGCTGGCGGTGCAGGTGTGTAATTCGCTGGCTGGCGGTGCAGGTGTGTGATTGGCTGGCTCTTCTCCCTGATTTCGGGCGCTCGAGGCCTCTTCAGTGATTGGCTGCTGGTTTAATCTCATTCTGTAAAGACGCAGTGTGGGTGTGTGGAACATCACTGCTTCCCACTGTCGCTTCTGTCCCCGCTTCTCGCATCCGCTTTCTTAACCACAACCAATCAGCACTTACTATACTGTCTATATTTATATGTCAATATACACCAACCAGTCAGCACTCACCTCTATATTTACATACCAAGATACATCAACCAATCCACACTCACTATACCAAGTATATTTACATACCAACATACCCCCACCAATCAGCACTCATCTCTCTATTTACATACCTATATACACCAACCAATCAGTACTCACTATTTACATGTTGATATTACAGCACAGACCTTAATCAAAATAATTATGTGAAATACTAAAATTATTTAGGCATCAGTAAAATCAATGCAAATTGAAATTTTAAACAAAAAAAGCATCTATTTTTCCCAGTGTGCAACACATTATTTTTTATGTTATGTGATTGTAGGATTTTTGGTTGTAAATGAGCTTCAGTTAAATTGTTTCAAAGACATATTTAATGGTCCCTGTTTTCTCAGCCCGCCCCCTCCAAGCCCATTAAATCATTTCTAAATGGATTTGAAGGGTATCTGACACGTTTCTCTGAAGATTGAACATGACATTTCATGCCGATGAGTACCATCTCTGTCCTCACCTTCAGCCCATGGAATCAGAAGATGACTGGCAGGCTTTTTAGCCAATCAGACTTAAGGTTTGAAACTTGTCTGTGGAGTCACGCCCAGATAGCACAGCCAATCAGGGGGGAAGGTTTCTCTGATTGATGGGGTGGATCAGGGGCTCGTCTTCTTCAGGTAGAAGTCACCTATGCTGAGTACAAGCACCCAGAAAGCCCGGGGAGTGGACACACTGTGAGCAGGCTGTGTGGAGGTGGCTTTAGCTCTGGACCTCACCTACCCTTAGAGGAGTACAGCACTCAAACAAACACACACACACACACACATCACACACACCAACAGACACACACACATCACACACACATACACACACACACATCACACACACACATCACACATCATACACGCCAACATACACAGACACACACACACACATCACACACGCCAACATACACAGACACACACACACACACACACACACACATCACACATCACACACACCAACATACACAGACACACAGACACACACACATAAACACAAACACACACACACATCACACACGCCAACATACACAGACACACACACACACACACACACATCACACACGCCAACATACACAGACACACACACACACACACACATAAACACACACACACACACACACACATCACACACGCCAACATACACAGACACACACACATAAACACACACACACACACATCACACATCACACACACCAACATACACAGACACACACACACACACATAAACACACACACACACATCACACACGCCAACATACACATAAACACACACACACACACACACACACACACCAACATACACCAACATACACAGACACACAGACACACACACACACACACACATAAACACACACACAAGATACTTTGAGGGGGGCTCATACCAGGTCTGTGAACATCCAGCCTTATGATTGGACTTCCAGTCATGTGATCAAACATCCAGCCATGTGATTGGATGATTTTTAAGTTGCCCTTGGTGACAAGGGTGTACTGTGCAAATGAAAGCTTTTGTTTTTTATCTCAAACCACCTGTTACTCATTCATACACAAGTACTGAAGGGAAAGTATGCTGTTCCTTTCAGATAATTCATTTTAAAAAACAGTGTTGTGAGATATATTTATTATATTTTTTAAAGTCTGCATATCTGGAATGTACTGCAGCGTGCTCTGTTTTCTGTTTACCGGACGATGTGCTCTCCTGTGCTCTTTGCTCCTGAGTGTCTTCTGCTCTGTTGATTGACAGGATGCTTTTTGTCCCTTCCCCCTCTCCGTAGGCTGTCGGGGTTCCGGCTGCCTGCCCCCATCGTGAGCACGGGGACGCACCTCACGCTCTGGTTCCTCTCTGACTACGCCGTCAGTGGCCAGGGCTTCAGGGTCTCATACGAAGGTACCTGCTCACCGCTTTACCTGTTCACTGCTGTATCTGTTCAGCTCTTTACCTATTCACTGCTTTACCTGTTCAGATTTTTGCCTGTTCTCCAGTTTACCTGTTCACTGTGTTACTTGTTTAACTCATTACCTGTTTGCCAGTTTACCTGTTCACCACTTTACCTGTTCATCCTTTATCCTGTTCACCGCTTTATCTGTTCACCAGTTTACCTGTTCACAGCAAGCAGTATGACTAAATGATCTGAGCTACAATGTGGAGCAATGGTCAGAGCAGCAGTGTGGAGCAGTGGTCAGAGCAGCAGTGATCAGAGCAGCAGTGTGGAGCAGTGGTCAGAGCAGCAGTATGGAGCAATGGTCAGAGCAGCAGTGTGGAGCAGTGGTCAGAGCAGCAGTGTGGAGCAGTGATCAGAGCAGCAGTATTGAGCAGTGGTCAGAGCAGCAGCATGGAGCAGTGGTCAGAGCAGCAGTGTTGAGTTTGTACTCCTAGTTGATAAGAACATTTGTTGAAATTAAGATCAGACTTTATTGTGCTGGTGCCAGTGACGGAACAGGTCTGCAAAATAATTTACATTTATAAGAACCATTAATTCACGTTACATCTGTGATGGAACACAGTGAAATGCACTTGATGGGAGAGAGAAGGAACGAGAGCTAATTTATAATCCTATAATATATTCTCTCTTTCCAAAGCTTTAGGGTGTTTTTCTGATCTCTTGTCTTACAATGTAAGATTATACATTCAGGATTAATTCAAACTGCCAAACCCTTACTCCTCACCCTCCCCCACCCCAAAAAATTACTAAATAAAATAAATTATAATCATTGGATGGTGGGTGCTTTGAAAGGTCATGATTTAATCCCTCTGATGTTGAGCTACTTACACTGTAAGTGTGTGTATGTTTGAGTGCTTGTGTGTGTGTGTATGGAGCAGTGTTCAGAGCAGCAGTGTGGAGCAGTGATCAGAGCAGCAGTGTGGAGCAGTGGTCAGAGCAGCAGTGTGGAGCACTGGTCAGAGCAGCAGTGTGGAGCACTGATCAGAGCAGCAGTGTGGAGCAGTGGTTAGAGCAGCAGTGTGGAGCAGTGGTCAGAGCAGCAGTGTGGAGCAGTGATCAGAGCAGCAGTGTGGAGCAGTGATCAGAGCAGCAGTGTGGAGCAGTGATCAGAGCAGCAGTGTGGAGCAGTGATTTCTGACATATTCAGCTGTTCAGCTTTGAAAAATTGCTTCATCCAGCTGTAGGAACACAGATTAATGTAAAATGGATGCCCTGATTTTTGACCAAGGTTTCTGCTGAGTGAATGAATAATGTAGAGTTATTTACCTGGGAACACAGATTTGTGTTTTACATTCAGGAATTTTATCTGTCACAAGCTACTCTACTACAGACTGTGGCAACTGATAAATTAAAGCTTGTGTGTGTGTGTGTGTGTGTGTGTGTGTACAGTTGAAGTGTGTGTGTGTGTGTGTGTGTGTGTGTACAGCTGCAGTGTATGTGTGTGTGTGTGTGTGTACAGCTGCAGTGTGTGTGTGTGTGTGTGTGTGTGTACAGCTGCAGTGTGTGTGTGTGTGTGTGTACAGCTGCAGTGTGTGTGTGTGTGTGTGTGTGTGTGTGTGTGTGTGTGTGTGTACAGCTGCAGTGTGTGTGTGTGTGTGTGTGTGTGTGTGTGTGTGTACAGCTGCAGTGTGTGTGTGTGTGTGTGTGTGTGTGTGTGTGTGTGTGTGTACAGCTGCAGTGTGTGTGTGTGTGTGTGTGTACAGCTGCGGTGTGTGTGTGTGTGTGTGTGTGTGTGTGTACAGCTGCAGTGTGTGTGTGTGTGTGTGTGTACAGCTGAAGTGAGTGAGTGTGTGTGTGTGTGTGAGAGAGTGAGTGTGTGTGTGTGAGTGAGTGTGTGTGTGTGTGTTGCAGGGCTGCACAGAGTAGTGCAGTATGCAGGGCTGCACAGAGTAGTGCAGTATGCAGGGCTGCACAGAGTAGTGCAGTATGATGGGGATCAGATGCTCACATCCTCCTGTATTGGGGATTGCAGTCACTCTGATGCAGTGTCAGTGGAATGTTCCTGTCACTGTTTGAGTGCGCGGATCCCTCGAAAGCGGGTTCCAGTCATTATTTAAGTGGTCCTGTTCACCCTGTGCTGGAGTCGAGAGGGGCGTGTCTCATCGGGAGGGATGGGGCCGGGCGGGGGGGCGGGGGGGCGGGCGGGCGACCGGGCGAGCGGGGGACGGGCGGGCGGGGGGGGGGGGCAGGCGGGCGAGCGGGCTGGCGTGGAGGCGGGCGGGCGGGCGGTGCTTTGAGGAGCCTAATCCCCACTGTTTCCATGCGTCACGGCTGGCTCCTTGGCCACAGCAGAGCCCAGTGAAGTATCTGCAGGCTGTTCTGGAACTACGCTTTTTACTTAAAGCATCTGCTTGTTTCTGCTCTCCCACTGCCTAACCCCCCCGCCCCCCCCCCCCGGCTCAGTCGGCACCATTTTCATCCTCATGCCATTAAGCCAATTCAAGACGGCATATCAAACACAGAAGAAAATCCATAGCATCTCAGTAACCCGTTACCCTGGCAACATGCTGAGCCATAAATCCAGCTGTATGATGTTACTAAGGTGCAGGAAAAGTGTATAACTATAAATACCACTCCCCCCAACACCCCCCCACCAACCCTCCCCTATGTGGAGGACCAGGAGAGATGGGATATGGCCTGTATAATATGTCCTGTTGCACCAAATGTATGAGTGCCACAGTCCACTAAAGATGATGTCACGCTGACCACAAAATGGTGACATCATGACAAAATGGAGCAAAGGGGACGGCTTTAGGCTATGTGTGCCTCAGCTACTCAGAAAGACGAAATTCCCTGTCCCTGTGTGTGTGTGTGTGTGAGTGAATGTGTGTGTGTGTGTGCCTTTGTGTGTATGTGGGTATGTGCATGTGCGTGTGTAGATGTGTGTGCGTAGATGTGTGAGTGTGTGTGTGTGCCTGTGTGTGTATAAGTGTGAGTGTGTTTGTGTGTGTGTGTGCCTATTTAGTTTGAGCAGCATGGTGTGGTTTGAGCAGGTATGGTGTGGTTTGAGCAGAGCAGGTATGGTGTGGGTTGAGCTGGAATGGTGTGGTCTGAGCTGGAATGGTGTGGTCTGAGCAGGTATGGTGTGGGTTGAGCAGGTATGGTGTGGTTTGAGCAGGTGTGGTGTGGTCTGAGCAGGTATGGTGTGGGTTGAGCAGGTATGGTGTGGGTTGAGCAGGTATGGTGTGGGTTGAGCAGGTATGGTGTGGCCTGAGCAGGTATGGTGTGGGTTGAGCAGGTATGGTGTGATTTGAGCAGGTGTGGTGTGGTCTGAACAGGTATGGTGTGGGTTGAGCAGGTATGGTGTGGGTTGAGCAGGTATGGTGTGATTTGAGCAGGTATGGTGTGGCCTGAGCAGGTATGGTGTGGGTTGAGCAGGTATGGTGTGGTTTGAGCAGGTGTGGTGTGGGTTGAGCAGGTATGGTGTGGGTTGAGCAGGTATGGTGTGGGTTGAGCAGGTATGGTGTGGCCTGAGCAGGTATGGTGTGGGTTGAGCAGGTATGGTGTGGTTTGAGCAGGTGTGGTGTGGTCTGAGCAGGTATGGTGTGGGTTGAGCAGGTATGGTGTGGGTTGAGCAGGTATGGTGTGGTTTGAGCAGGTGTGGTGTGGTCTGAGCAGGTATGGTGTGGGTTGAGCAGGTGTGGTGTGGTCTGAGCAGGTATGGTGTGGTCTGAGCAGGTATGGTGTGGTTTGAGCAGGTGTGGTGTGGTCTGAGCAGGTATGGTGTGGTTTGAGCAGCATGGTGTGGGTTGAGCAGGTATGGTGTGGGTTGAGCAGGTATGGTGTGGTCTGAGCAGGTGTGGTGTGGGTTGAGCAGGTATGATGTGGGTTGAGCAGGTATGATGTGGGTTGAGCAGGTATGGTGTGGGTTGAGCAGGTGTGGTGTGGTCTGAGCAGGTATGGTGTGGGTTGAGCAGGTATGGTGTGGGTTGAGCAGGTATGGTGTGGTCTGAGCAGGTATGGTGTGGTCTGAGCAGGTATGGTGTGGTCTGAGCAGGTATGGTGTGGGTTGAGCAGGTATGGTGTGGGTTGAGCAGGTGTGGTGTGGGTTGAGCAGGTATGGTGTGGGTTGAGCAGGTATGGTGTGGTCTGAGCAGGTATGGTGTGGTCTGAGCAGGTATGGTGTGGGTTGAGCAGGTATGGTGTGGTTTGAGCAGGTATGGTGTGGTCTGAGCAGGTATGGTGTGGGTTGAGCAGGTATGGTGTGGTTTGAGCAGGTATGGTGTGGTTTGAGCAGGTGTGGTGTGGTCTGAGCAGGTGTGGTGTGGGTTGAGCAGGTATGGTGTGGGTTGAGCAGGTATGGTGTGGTTTGAGCAGGTATGGTGTGGGTTGAGCAGGTATGGTGTGGTCTGAGCAGGTATGGTGTGGTCTGAGCAGCATGGTGTGGTCTGAGCAGGTATGGTGTGGGTTGAGCAGGTATGGTGTGGGTTGAGCAGGTATGGTGTGGTCTGAGCAGGTATGGTGTGGTCTGAGCAGGTATGGTGTGGTCTGAGCAGGTATGGTGTGGGTTGAGCAGGTATGGTGTGGGTTGAGCAGGTGTGGTGTGGGTTGAGCAGGTATGGTGTGGGTTGAGCAGGTATGGTGTGGTCTGAGCAGGTATGGTGTGGTCTGAGCAGGTATGGTGTGGGTTGAGCAGGTATGGTGTGGTTTGAGCAGGTATGGTGTGGTCTGAGCAGGTATGGTGTGGGTTGAGCAGGTATGGTGTGGTTTGAGCAGGTATGGTGTGGTTTGAGCAGGTGTGGTGTGGTCTGAGCAGGTGTGGTGTGGGTTGAGCAGGTATGGTGTGGGTTGAGCAGGTATGGTGTGGTTTGAGCAGGTATGGTGTGGGTTGAGCAGGTATGGTGTGGTCTGAGCAGGTATGGTGTGGGTTGAGCAGGTATGGTGTGGGTTGAGCAGGTATGGTGTGGTTTGAGCAGCATGGTGTGGTTTGAGCAGCTGTGGAACTGCATTTTGTTTGCCTAGTGTAAATGTAGGCCAGTCGTTCACATTTTCCTGTGCTCAGGACTCATTTAAATGCAAAGGTGTAGCACTTTTATTCAATCAAGGCATTCAGGCATATTTGGATTAGAGTCATACCAAATTCTGCTCCATTTAGTATATAAATTCACAGTAATACTCATCTTATTGGTCATTATTTTAATAAAGATCTACTGAAAATGTATGACCATCTCAAAAAAAACAAAAAATAACCTACAGCTCTCATAAGACCTCAGGTGTACTTAGAGTAGCACAGTGTTGATGTTGTCAGGTGCACTCACAGTAAGAATGTTGATGTGGTCAGGTGCATGAGCATCCATTTATACAGCTGGATACACACTGATGCAATGCAGGTTAGGTACCTTGCTCAAGGGTACAACGGCAGTGTCCAACCTGGGAATTGAACTTGTGACCTTTAGGCTCTTTACCTATTATACTACACTGCTTCGACACATATTTTTATGCTGATCAAGCAGCTCAACCTGGTTCACTCTGGCTCTCTTCTCCTAGCCCCCAGCCCCCCCCCCCTTCCCCAACAAAAAAAATATATATCTTAAAACTGGTTCCAAAAAATATTGACTAAGGAAGCAGACGTGTGTTTATCTTGTCTGTGTTTCTGAAGGCCTCTGTGTGATTATGTGTGGCTGTCCATGGTGCTGAAGCTCTGTCTCCCTTCCTCTCTCTCTGTATCTCTATCTTTCTCTCTCTATCTCTCTCTCCCTCTCTCTCTCTTTCTCTCTCTCTCGCTTTCTCTGTCTCTCTCTCTCTCCCTCTCTCTCTCTCTTCCTTTATTGCTTCTTGTTGTTTTCGCAGAGGCATTTCTGCAGTGGACAAAAGTAGCCTCCAGGCTCCGCATGCTCAGACCTTTAAAGCATTAACTGCAGGACATGTCTGTGCATAATGCCAGCGTGTGAGGCCATATTTATCAGCCAGCTCATGAGCTCTCCTGCTTCTCCTCCTCCGTAGAGCCTCTTTAATCAGAGAGCCAGACAGGGGCTGCAGCTGGCCTACTGATCTGC
Source organism: Anguilla anguilla (assembly GCF_013347855.1). Taxonomy (NCBI): domain Eukaryota; kingdom Metazoa; phylum Chordata; class Actinopteri; order Anguilliformes; family Anguillidae; genus Anguilla; species Anguilla anguilla. The sequence continues at coordinate 86,244,806 of NC_049201.1, forward strand.
CACTCACAGAGGTGTGTGTGTGTGTGTGTGTGTCTGTGCGGGTGTATTTGTGTGTGTGTGTGTGTGTGTGTGTGTGTGTGTGTGTGTGTGTGTTTGAGTGCTGTACTCCTCTAAGGGTAAGATATTCACTAGCGGTCATACAGAGAGGACCTCACTCCTTATCTGCATATCCTGTATGACAGGGCCGCAGCAGAGTGAGGTCCGGAGCTAAAGCCAGCTGCACACAGCCTGCTCTCTGAGTGTACACTCCCCTGGGCTGCACACAGCCTGCTCTCTGAGTGTACACTCCCCCGGGCTGCACACAGCCTGCTCTCTGAGTGTACACTCCCCCGGGCCCTCAGGGGGCCAGCTCCACACAGCCTGCTCTCTGAGTGTACACTCCCCCGGGCCCTCTGGGGGCCAGCTCCACACAGCCTGCTCTCTGAGTGTACACTCCCCCGGGCCCTCGGGGGGCCAGATGTGGGTGGAGGGGCCAGCGGGGCCCCTGTTTGAGCCCATCAGGGAGGCGAGGTAATAGCAGTCACGCCTGCCAATCAAAGCAGACCCTGCAGACAGAGGCTGTGGGTGCTGGTATGGCCTGTAGTAGCACTCAGACCAGCATCAGTGTGCCAGGCTCCAGGACAGGCCCTGTGGCTCGCTGGGGCGTGTCTGCGCTCCTGTCTGTGATTCTGGCCTGTAATTTCTGCGCTTTAATTACTGCTGAGAGCAGAGCGGATGCGTGGCTGAGTCTGCTGTGCCGTGTTTTTAAACACCAGAAAGTGCACTTATCTGTTCATTTCGGCACAGGCCGCGGCTCTGCCGGCCAATCAGAGCACTTTCAGAGCGACCGCCATTCTGTGAGCTCAGGTTTAATGCTGCTCTTACTCTCACAGGCAGGGTAATCATAGCCCAACTGCAGTTACGCTCTCATTTTAACCCCTCTTGGACAGTGTGTGTCTTGTCGTTATAAAGGTATAGCCTGCTGCCATTGGACTGTGTCTGGTGTGATGCGTACGGCTGCCGTCTCCTGTTATTGGTCAGCGTTTGACAGACTGCAGTTAATGCTCAGTGTGTTGTGTGATGCTAATGGGCGTACAGACTGCTTAAAGGCATAAACCTTTTCCGATATGGTGCTTGAGTAGATTTGTGTTTTCCATTAGCGTTCTGTGCCTTCTGTGGTTTAGTGCAGCTGTGTGTGGCTTGCTGGTGGGTCCCCCTGCTGATAGACTCATTTCTGCAGTTATAAATATAGATTTTGATTGATGGTGTGGCGATTAGTCCTGACGCAGAGTGCAGGCAGGAGGCGATGTTTTCGTGTTTGGATCGCTGCCTGCCTCCAGGTCTGCTTCGCCGGGGTCCCCTCCCAATAAATATCCCGTGCCCCCAAACCTCAGACGCATGTGTGTTCATCTGTGATGAGCGCAAACATCCCGCACGTTTATCTGTGCAGAGCTGGGATCCAGCCCCCCGTACGTTTATCTGGGGTTGCAGTGTCCCGTACGTTTATCTGGGGATGCAGTGTCCCGCCTGTTTATCTGGGGATCCAGTGTCCCGTACGTTTATCTGGGGATGCAGTGTCCCGCCTGTTTATCTGGGGATCCAGTGTCCCGTACGTTTATCTGGGGATCCAGTGTCCGGTACGTTTATCTGGGGATGCAGTGTCCCGCCTGTTTATCTGGGGATCCAGTGTCCCGTATGTTTATCTGGGGATCCAGTGTCCCGTAAGTTTATCTGGGGATCCAATCCAGTGTCCCTTACGTTTACCTGGGGATCCAGTGTCCTGTATGTTTATCTGGGGATCCAGTGTCCCGTACGTTTATCTGGGGTTGCAGTGTCCCGTACGTTTATCTGGGGATCCAGTGTCCCGCCTGTTTATCTGGGGATCCAGTGTCCCGTAAGTTTATCTGGGGATCCAATCCAGTGTCTCTTACGTTTACCTGGGGATCCAGTGTCCTGTATGTTTATCTGGGGATCCAGTGTCCCGTATGTTTATCTGGGGATCCAGTGTCCCGTACGTTTATCTGGGGATCCAGAGTCCCGTAAGTTTATCTGGGGATCCAGTGTCCCGCCTGTTTATCTGGGGATCCAGTGTCCCGTATGTTTATCTGGGGATCCAGTGTCCTGTACATTTATCTGGGGATCCAGTGTCCCGTACGTTTATCTGGGGATCCAGTGTCCCGTACGTTTATCTGGGGTTGCAGTGTCCGGTACGTTTATCTGGGGATCCAGTGTCCCGTATGTTTATCTGGGGATCCAGTGTCCCGTATGTTTATCTGGGGATCCAGTGTCCCGTATGTTTATCTGGGGATCCAGTGTCCTGTATGTTTATCTGGGGATCCAGTGTCCTGTACATTTATCTGGGGATCCAGTGTCCTGTACATTTATCTGGGGATCCAGTGTTCCGTACGTTTATCTGGGGATCCAGTGTTCCGTACGTTTATCTGGGGTTGCAGTGTCCCGTATGTTTATCTGGGGATCCAGTGTCCCGTATGTTTATCTGGGGATCCAGTGTCCCGTACGTTTATCTGGGGATGCAGTGTCCCGCCTGTTTATCTGAGGATCCAGTGTCCCGTACGTTTATCTGGGGTTGCAGTGTCCGGTACGTTTATCTGGGGATCCAGTGTCCCGTACGTTTATCTGGGGATCCAGTGTCCCGCACGTTTATCTGGGGATCCAGTGTCCCGCCTGTTTATCTGGGGATCCAGTGTCCCGTACGTTTATCTGGGGATGCAGTGTCCCGCCTGTTTATCTGGGGATCCAGTGTCCCGTATGTTTATCTGGGGATCCAGTGTCCCGTAAGTTTATCTGGGGATCCAATCCAGTGTCCCTTACGTTTACCTGGGGATCCAGTGTCCTGTATGTTTATCTGGGGATCCAGTGTCCCGTACGTTTATCTGGGGTTGCAGTGTCCCGTACGTTTATCTGGGGATCCAGTGTCCCGCCTGTTTATCTGGGGATCCAGTGTCCCGTAAGTTTATCTGGGGATCCAGTGTCCCGTAAGTTTATCTGGGGATCCAGTGTCCTGTATGTTTATCTGGGGATCCAGTGTCCCGTATGTTTATCTGGGGATCCAGTGTCCCGTACGTTTATCTGGGGATCCAGAGTCCCGTAAGTTTATCTGGGGATGCAGTGTCCCGCCTGTTTATCTGGGGATCCAGTGTCCCGTATGTTTATCTGGGGATCCAGTGTCCCGTATGTTTATCTGGGGATCCAGTGTCCTGTACATTTATCTGGGGATCCAGTGTCCCGTACGTTTATCTGGGGATCCAGTGTCCCGTACGTTTATCTGGGGTTGCAGTGTCCGGTACGTTTATCTGGGGATCCAGTGTCCCGTATGTTTATCTGGGGATCCAGTGTCCCGTATGTTTATCTGGGGATCCAGTGTCCCGTATGTTTATCTGGGGATCCAGTGTCCTGTATGTTTATCTGGGGATCCAGTGTCCTGTACATTTATCTGGGGATCCAGTGTCCTGTACATTTATCTGGGGATCCAGTGTTCCGTACGTTTATCTGGGGATCCAGTGTTCCGTACGTTTATCTGGGGATCCAGTGTCCTGTATGTTTATGTGGGGATCCAGTGTCCCGTACGTTTATCTGGGGATCCAGTGTCCCGTACGTTTATCTGGGGATCCAGTGTTCCGTACGTTTATCTGGGGATCCAGTGTCCCGTACGTTTATCTGGGGTTGCAGTGTCCGGTACGTTTATCTGGGGATCCAGTGTCCCGTATGTTTATCTGGGGATCCAGTGTCCTGTACGTTTATCTGGGGATCCAGTGTCCCGTATGTTTATCTGGGGATCCAGTGTCCTGTACGTTTATCTGGGGATCCAGTGTCCCGTACGTTTATCTGGGGATCCAGTGTCCCGCCTGTTTATCTGGGGATCCAGTGTCCCGTACGTTTATCTGGGGATCCAATCCAGTGTCCCGTACGTTTACCTGGGGATCCAGTGTCCTGTATGTTTATCTGGGGATCCAGTGTCCCGTATGTTTATCTGGGGATCCAGTGTCCCGTACGTTTATCTGGAGATCCAATCCAGTGTCCCGTACGTTTATCTGGGGATTCAGTGTCCCGTACGTTTATCTGGGGATCCAGTGTCCCGTATGTTTATGTGGGGATCCAGTGTCCCGTACGTTTATCTGGGGATCCAGTGTCCCGTATGTTTATCTGGGGATCCAGTGTCCCGTATGTTTATCTGGGGATCCAGTGTCCCGTACGTTTATCTGGGGATCCAGTGTCCCGTACGTTTATCTGGGGATCCAGTGTCCTGTACGTTTATCTGGGGATCCAGTGTCCCGTACGTTTATCTGGGGATCCAGTGTCCCGTACGTTTATCTGGGGATGCAGTGTCCCGCCTGTTTATCTGAGGATCCAGTGTCCCGTACGTTTATCTGGGGTTGCAGTGTCCGGTACGTTTATCTGGGGATCCAGTGTCCCGTATGTTTATCTGGGGATCCAGTGTCTCGTATGTTTATCTGGGGATCCAGTGTCCCGTACGTTTATCTGGGGATCCAGTGTCCCGTACGTTTATCTGGGGATCCAGTGTCCTGTACGTTTATCTGGGGATCCAGTGTCCCGTACGTTTATCTGGGGATGCAGTGTCCCGTACGTTTATCTGGGGATCCAGTGTCCCGTATGTTTATCTGGGGATCCAGTGTCCCGTACGTTTATCTGGGGATCCAGTGTCCCGTACGTTTATCTAGGGATCCAGTTTCCCGTACGTTTATCTGGGGATCCAGTGTCCCGTACGTTTATCTGGGGATCCAGTGTCCCGTACGTTTATCTGGGGATCCAGTGTCCCGTTGTGTGCACGCCAGCCTGGGCGTACGAGCGCCATGCTCCCCCTTAGAGGAAAATAAAACCAGTTCCTCTCTTCTTATCGGAATTTGTTCCGCTCTGTTCTCATTGAAGGCAGAAGGCTTTTGGGCCAAACTGAAGAACTGAAAGGCAGCGTCGGGGGGGCGGAGGGGGTTTGGGCAGGCTAAACCTCTCCCGCTCCACAAAGCGTTTCTCCTCCTCGCTCTGTAAACTCCGATTTGGCCGGCACGGTTAGTGGGCTCTGTTATGAGTGTGAGGCTTTGCCCACAAACGGAGTCTAAACGAAGGTTCATTCATGTGCAAAACACCGCGGATGAATTTTCCACCTGTTATGATTGTGCTTCTCTGAGAGGCGCGTCCTGTGCATGTCTAAAGGGCGAGAGGAACAGCTGTCCTGCGCCGCGCCCAGAAGGGAACGCCATCTTCTGCACGCGCCAGCCCAGCGGCCGAGACGGAAAATCGATGGCTATGAAGAGATAGAGAAACAAGAAAAACTCTCCTCTGTGTTTGGGGCTGAGGGTTTTCTCAGGTCTTTCTCTCTCTCTCTCTCTCTCTCTCTCTCCCCTCTCTCTCTCTTTCCCTCTCTCCTTCTTTCTCTCTCCCTCCCTCTCTCTCCCCTCTCTCTCTCTTTCTGTCTCTCTGGCGCAGAATTCAGTAGAGAAATTAACATTCTCTCCACAACGGAGAGAAAGAGAAACAATTAGAAAAAATGAAGACAGGCAGGGTGGGAGAGGGAATGAGTGGGAGAGAGTGGGAGAGGGGGTGAGAGAGGGAGGGAGGGAGGGAGAGAGAGAGGGTGAAACTGTTGGTGGGTGGAGGTCAGTATTAAATTTGTTCAGTTTTTGTGGAGAGTAGATATTGGATGTGCTGACAGGAGGCGAGTCTGTGGCTGTGTGCTGACTCTGCTGGGGCTCGGTTTGGGACAGGGTTTGGGTGCGTAGTGCGGGGCGTGGTGTGGGTGTGTGGGAGTGTGGTGTGGGTGTGGGAGTGTGGTTTGTGACAGGGTGTGGGTGCGTAGTGCGGGGCGTGGTGTGGGTGTGTGGTTTGGGTGTGTGGGTGTGTAGGTGTGGGAGTGTGGTGTGGGGGTGTGGGTGTGTGGTGTGGGTGTGTAGGTGTGGGAGTGTGGTGTGGGTGTGTGGTTTGGGTGTGTGGTGTGGGTGTGGGTGTGAGTGTGTGGAGTGGGTGCATGGTGTGGGTGTGGGAGTGTGGTGTGGGTATATGGTGTGTGGTGTGGGTGTGTGGAGTGGGTGCATGGTGTGGGTGTGGGAGTGTGGTGTGGGTATATGGTGTGTGGTGTGAGTGTGTGGAGTGGGTGCATGGTGTGGGTATATGGTGTGTGGTGTGAGTGTGTGGTGTGGGTATATGGTGTGTGGTGTGGGTGTGTAGTGTGAGTGTGTGGAGTGGGTGCATGGTGTGGGTATATGGTGTGTGGTGTGAGTGTGTGGTGTGGGTATATGGTGTGTGGTGTGGGTGTGTAGTGTGAGTGTGTGGAGTGGGTGCATGGTGTGGGTATGGGTGTGTGGTGTGGGGGTGTGGTGTGAGTGTGTGGAGTGGGTGCATGGTGTGGGTGTGGGTGTGGGTGTGTGGTGTGAGTGGGTGCATGGTGTGGGTATATGGTGTGTGGTGTGAGTGTGTGGAGTGGGTGCATGGTGTGGGTGTGTAGTGTGAGTGTGTGGTGTGAGTGTGTGGAGTGGGTGCATGGTGTGGGTGTGTAGTGTGAGTGTGTGGTGTGAGTGTGTGGAGTGGGTGCATGGTGTGGGTGTGTAGTGTGAGTGTGTGGTGTGAGTGTGTGGAGTGGGTGCATGGCGTGGGTATATGGTGTGTGGTGTGGGTGTGTAGTGTGAGTGTGTGGAGTGGGTGTGTGGTGTGGGTGTGGTGTGAGTGTGTGGAGTGGGTGCATGGCGTGGGTATATGGTGTGGTTGCTCATCCAGTTCTGGGTCCTCACTGTATTTGGGTGTTACTGATCAGGGAAATCTCAGTGTTGGGGAAACCACACTGAATGCCAAACTGTTTGCAGGGATAAAAATGCATCAACGTTAAAGACACAAGTTTATTTAAATCCAGGTCTTAGTACTAAATCCACAGCAGAAGCAACACACTCGAATCATCATAATCTGCTAAAATGATTCTACCAGAGGAAATCAATTTGCCTTCTCTTATTTTCTCTCCTCTCTCTCCACCTCTATCTCCCTCTCTGTCTCTGTCTCTCTCTCTCTCTCTCTCTCTCTCATTCTCCCTCCCTCTTTCGCTCTCTGTCTCTCTCTCCCTTCCAACTCTCTCTCTCTCCCTCCCTCTCTCTGTCTCCCTCTTTCGCTCTCTGTCTCTCTCTCCCTTCCAGCTCTCTCTCTGTCTCTCCCTCCCTCTCTCTGTCTCCCTCTTTCGCTCTCTGTCTCTCTCTCCCTTCCAACTCTCTCTCTGTCTCTCCCTCTGTCTCTCTCTCCCTCCCTCCCTCTCTCTCGCACACTCACTCGCTCTCCCTCTCAAACACACAGACTCAGTACTTGGCCTCTCAGTGGCCTGGTTTATAGTTGTGTCGCCTGTGTTGGAGAGGGAGTGACTCTGTGTTCAGAGACGAGTCATAAGGAGGATAACAGATTGAATAACGAGCCTAATGACTTTGGCCAGTTTAAAACCGTTTCTGCAGTGGGGGGTGTGGGGGTGTGGGAGAGCCCACAGCTCATTAGTTTCCTTTTCATTCGTTTATTTCCTTGTGAAGTGATTTGGAAGAGCGAAGATTCCCTGTGATGGTCGGTCGATAGGAGATTAGCGGTTAGCGGTTTGTAGGTTTTACACCTCTGTTAAAGCGGGATGTTTATCACAGCAGTGCAGATTCCACTGTGCTGGCATTAGCTCTGCGGTTTATAGTTTATGTATCTGTGTGTGTGTGTAAGTGTGTGTGTGTGTTTGTGTTTATTTATCTGTGTGTGTGTGTGTGTGTGTTTATGTATCTGTGTATGTGTGTTGTGTGTATGTGTAAGTGTGTGTGTGTGTTTGTGTTTATTTATCTGTGTGTGTGTGTGTGAGTGTGTGTGTGAGTGTCAGTGTCAGTGTGTGTGTGTGTGTGTGAGAGAGTGTGTGCGTGTGTGTGTGTGTGTGTGTGTGGTGTGAGGGTGTGCATGTGTGTGTGTGTGTGTGTGTCTGTTTGTGTGTTTGTGGCTTGAATAAATGATTTTTCAGCCATTTCTGGGTCTGTATGGTTTTTTAATGGTTTTGTGTGAGGATTATATCTCTATTGTATTTTAATTAGGATTTCATAGTCCTGGAATTGGAACAGCCACACCAGTTATACTGAAGGAGCCAAATGGGATGAGCCAGTGACTGTTAGACTCAACTCAAAGGGATCTGCCATGAGAGCGAAAATGAGCCAATCACAGTTCAAAGCAGAGTCATTGAACACTTTGTGGGATGTTGCCACTTTATAAAAATGTGTGTGTGTGTGTGTTTGTGTGTGATTGTGTGTTTTTTGTCCAGTTTTTTCTAGGTGAGTCTATATGCTTTCTTCACGTGAATAAAAAATTACTAAAAAGATATATCTTGAAAGCCAATCAAATCCTCCCATGCTCCTTTGCTGATCTCCTTCTGCAGAGCCACATGGCGCTGTGTGACTCTGCTCATAATCGCACGGCCTCTCTCTGGGGTCGCTGTGCTTTAACCCCTGACCCCCCCTGCGTAACCTGGGGAACCGCGGTAAATAACGGTAATGCCGTTTGGTCAAACATGAGGCCAGCGCTGGCGTGCGCTAATTTGATGAAACACAAAGAGTTAAAGATGAACTCACGCAGCTCTGATGTGCCCTCGGTTACAGGGACAAACAGGCAGAAACAGGCAGCGTTGTGTGCTGTGCGTTTCAGCTCATGCATAAATGCCCACGTTCTCCACTGACTCACCGTGGATTCGTACCGCGGTGTGAAAATCGATGATGTCATAATTGATGGTTTACTTTCAGAGAGGCTGTTTAATGAAGTGAAATATTTTGCAATGTGAAGGTTTCTTTTAGGAGACAATGATGACTCCCACTAGTCATGTTCAGTCGCATCCCAGAGCGTCTGAACACCACAGTGTGTGACACTAGCTGCTACTTCCTGTGTGTCATTTCCTGTTGACTATGGGTAAGGCAGAATTAAAAATAAAATAAAATAGGAATTGAAAAATATATCTAAATGTAAGCCATGAATTATGATATCATGCACTGTTAACCATTGAGTCTGGCAAAAAGACAATACACTCATTTCCTGTTTTACTTTCCTATAATGAAAATATTAGCTGCAGGGGTTCTTAAACCCTAGCTGAATGTGACTACACTACCATGGTTTGCATGCAATAGTTTTGACTATTTTTCTTAACACCAACACCTAGTCTTGAATGAGTCATGGGGTGCTATGTTAACCAATCAGAATCTCTTTTTTTTCCCTTTTTTTTTTTAAGGAAACCCTTTGTTTTCTCCACAGTAGCTGAGAAGTCAAAGCTGGCAGTGTGTTTGTGGCTCCCTGAGGAAGCGTGAATGCGATTTGCACGGGGAATGCGTTTTTGTTTACGGGCGTGCGCGCGTGTAATATTCAGAGAGGCTGTCAGTGAGCGAAGCTGCGCGTTCTCCACGGAAACGTAACCCTGAGGTGGTGTTTGGGATGTCTGCGTGTGAATAGCGTCCTTAAACACGGCGTCGTGTGTGCCCGGTGGATCAGAGTCATTTTGCGCTCGCGCTCCCTGGGACGCCTGCGCTGCGCCGTCCGTCTGGATGCCAGACGCGCTGAAGGTCCTCACATCGCGCGTTATTGCATTGTGGGGACCGGGCTTCTGCTCATCAATTTTGCATGAGAGTCTGTTCGCCCCATTGACAACTCCCAGACCTGTACCTTTGAAGTTTTTAATCTTCTGCTTTAATATCTGGAGACTGAACAGTGCGTGTGTGTGTGTGTGTATACAGCATGTGTGTGTGTTTGTTTGTGTGTGTGTATGTGTGTGTGTTTGTTTGTTTGTGAGTGTGTGTGTGTGTGCATTTGTTTGTTTGTTTGTTTGTGTGTGTGTATGTGTTTGTGTTTGTGTGTGTGTATGTGTGTTTTTGTTTTTGTGTGTGTGTGTGTGTTTGTTTGTTTGTTTGTTTGTGTGTGTGTGTGTGTGTGTATGTGTTTGTTTATTTGTGTGTGTGTTTGTGTGTACAGTGTGTGTGTGTGTGTGTGTGTGTGTGTTTGTGTGCACGTGCATGTGTGGGTGCATGTATGTTTGTGTGCATGTGTGGGTGCATGTATGTTAGTGTGTATGTGTGTTTGTGCATGTGTATGTGTGGGTGCATGTATGTTTGTGTCCATGTGTATGTGTGGGTGCATGTATGTTAGTGTGTATGTATGTTTGTGTGCATGTGCATGTGTGGGTGCGTGTGTGTACATCCGTGGACAGCACAGACAAATCTGCCAATTAAGGACCTTAATCTTCTGTCCAAACACTACCACCTTAGTATTACCCATTCTGCTGTCCGATGAGCAGTATTTATTCCAGCTAGCACTTTTGCATTACCCACTCCGCTATTGTGTGATCTCTGCCCATTTCAAAGAGGTAGGAAAAGTTCCACCCTGGCATGTGTACATCTCCCTTCTGAAATGTTAATGTGAAATCGTAAATACATATAAACATCTATATATGAATATAATTTATATATGTTTCCTCCCTGAAAAGTGGACCCATGCTGTTTGTGTTGGTCCAATACAATTGTCTTTTGACTCACTCTACCACCCAGAGGGAGAAAGAAGACAGGAACTTACAGGATATTTTCAGCAAAAACAGCAGGAAGCCTGGTGCTTCGCAGAAGCAGAGATAATGTAGAACTAAGAATCAATAACCATCTGCAGAGATATGACATTTCTGCTTATCTCAGTGAGTGGTTAGCGTGGTCAGGGTGCTTGTGTCTGTCTCTCCTGTGATCTCATGGCTTTCCTGTGATCTCATGGCTTTCCTGTGATCTCATGGCTTTCCTGTGACCTCATGGCTCTCCTGTGACCTCATGGCTCTCCGGTGACCTCATGGCTGTCCTGTGATCTCATGGCTCTCCTGTGATCTCATGGCTTTCTTGTTGGTAAAGATTGAAATGGGGTCGCTTCATTTTGCAGAAGCTCTCAAGCAGCATGCCTATGCTAATTTTATAATGCATAAAAATTGCTCTAGGGCACAGATGTGCAAACTCTGACAAATAAATCATACTGAATGTGGGGTATGAGTCATTAGTCCAGGATTGCCAGACTAGGAACTTTCCACACAAGCACAGACATACAGAATTCCTATTTCTAAAGGAATTATAATTCAATCATTGATGATTTATTAAGCATTTATTACCAGACATTATTACAGTTTCTGAAAGCCGGTGTTGTTTTTGTATGTCCTTTTCTAAGCTGTGAATAAACTTGCCACATCATGCAGTTTAAAAGCAGAGTGTCTTGGGATCTGAAATCCAGGCCTGACACAGTTTTGAAGGCTAATCTTCCTTGTTGGGTCCAAACAGGCAGATGTGGATGTGTAGATACTGAGGGGCACACCTGGACCATCTTTCACTCTTTTACCTGGAGAGCCATCAACACATTTTACCCCTCATCTGATCACAGCTCAGGGATGAACTGGAGGGGTGAGGAGAAGGATGAATGGAGGGAGAGGGGGGTGAAGGAGTGGATGGATGGAGAGAGAGAATTACTACAGCTAAGAGAATCACTACAACCAAGAGAGAATCACTACGGCTAAGAGATTCACTACAGCTAAGAGATTCGCTACAGCCAAGAGAGAATCACTACAGCTAAGAGATTCACTACAGCTAAGAGAGAATCACTACAGCTAAGAGATTCACTACAGCTAAGAGAGAATCACTACAGCTAAGAGAGAATCACTACAGCTAAGAGATTCACTACAGCTAAGAGAGAATCACTACAGCTAAGAGATTCACTACAGCTCAGAGAGAATCAGTGCAGTTTAAAAAATCACTACACATAAGAGCAGTAAGAGCATCAGGGCTGGGATGGATGATCCTTCAGGAGCTAAACGGACAGGAGGGTCCCTGAGGTGCTCTGATCACACGGCCGTGAAGCAGACCTGTAGGCACCGTTTGGCTGAAAACACACCGGCCATTTCTCTGTGTCTCAATGTTCTCCTTCACCTGCTGTGAGCTCAGACTCTGGCTCGGTTTTGCCTCCTATTTCAGAATAAAAAAGCTGGTTTTGATTTATTCTTGGTTTTTTTACTGTCTTGTACTTAGGGGGGCAGGGGGTAGTGACATCACAGTGGCTCTGTTGGATTATGGGGCAAGTGTAAGTGGTGTCACAATGGCCCTGTAAGACAGTGGGGCAAGGGGCAGTGACATCACAGTTGACCTGTGGGATAAGGTGGCAGGGGGAAGTGACATCACAGTTGACCTGTGTGATAAGGTGGCAGGGGGAAGTGACATCACAGTTGACCTGTGGGATAAGGTGGCAGGGGGAGGTGATATCACAGTTGCTCATTGGCCAGTCACCCTCTCTTTGGAAGCGTTGCTGTGTTTGCACTTGGACGAGGGAAGATCACTCCGGAATTCCACTGCATCCCTCAGCGAAAGAAGAACGTTCTGAATTTTTTATAAAGCCCGTTCCTTGGGGAGCAGACTGTCCATAACGCAGTAAAACCATCCCTTTCTGCTCTTTTTATTCTGCAGTGCCTGAGGGAAGCAGGTTCCCATCAAACCGCCTGTCCTGATGTGCTCTGCTTTCTCTCTCAGTTACAGAAAGTTTACATTTTACATTCTTCTGTTTAAAGGAGCCTGACTGCTTCTGCTGTGTGATGTCTGACTATAACCCCATCTCTCTCTCTCCCCCCCTCTCTCCCTTCTCTCCCCCCTGCACCCCCCGCCCCCCCCCTCTCCCCTCTCTCCCCCCTGTACGCCCCTCCCACCCCCCCCCCCCCCCTCCCTTCTCTCCCCCCCCCCCCCCCCCCCCCCCCCCAGCGCTGCCCAGTTTCTCCTGTGGGGACCCAGGTCGCCTGCTGAACGGGGTGCAGCAGGGCTCCAGCTTCCGCATGGGGGACCGCGTGCATTTCGGCTGCAGCCCGGGGTACACCCTGGAGGGGCACGCCGTCCTCACCTGCCAGGCCACGCCCACTGGCACCGCCTCCTGGGACTTCCCCCTGCCCTACTGCCGAGGTAAGACCCCCCCCCCCAAACCAAACCCTTCCAGACCCCCTCTGGATTTAGACACCCACCCAGACAGATTCCCTGTCCTGGTTCAGAACACCCCCTTCCCCTTCCCCACACCCCCTCTTAATGTTCGCACAGCCCTGTGTTTATTTGAGCTCAGGTACGGGCGGCCGGGTATAAATGCTTTATGGCTGCAGCTGGCAGGTAATGATGCAAACTCCGCTCCTGGGATTTTCCTGCGCATTTCCGATGGCGCTTCTGGCGGTAAATTTCTAATCATCCGACGCCTCTCCCTGCGGGGACCGGGGTTCAGGGTCCACCCGTGTCGCCATTTCCCAATTTCTTTGCGTCTGACAGGGACGGAGCGTTTAGTTAAATTCCTTTATTGTTATTCTTTAAAAAAAAAAAAAACAGGAGAGAAAAGGAAACGGATCGGAGCGCGCGGGTTTCTCCAGAGCCGCTAACAGAATAAGGCGTCCCAAATCTCCGACCGATCCGTCTCCCGTCCCCGCGCCTCCCGCGCCGCCGCTCTTATTGGAAAAATTGTTATTATTGTTTCTCACACACAGCTGTTATTAGTAGGAAGGGCACAGATGGTGATGCGCTATCGTTCTTTCTCTTTTTAATCTTCTCTCCTGTTCCTCCATGCCTCCCTCATGCCTCTGTTCAGCTACCCAAAATCCCCCCCCCCCCCCCCCCCCCCCCCACGCCCCGTCAGCATCCCCTCAGCCTTCTCAGGAACATTTGTATTGACTGTGTCTCACATCAGAGTGTGGACCCAGTGTGCTGCCATGATTGGTGATCAGGAATAGATTTCAGAGAGTCTTTTTTAAAGTGCGGCTACAGCAGAGAAACAGGAATGTGTGTCTCTGCTGTAAGGGCACTGTAGCACACACTCACAGGAAGTCTGGAGGGAACCATCACAGGAGCGCACACACTTACAGGAAGTCTGGAGGGAACCATCACAGGAGCGCACAAACTTACAGGAAGTCTGGAGGGAACCATCACAGGAGCGCACAAACTTACAGGAAGTCTGAGGGGAACCGTCAATGGAGCGCACAAACTTACAGGAAGTCTGAAGGGAACCATCACAGGAGCACACAAACTTACAGGAAGTCTGAGGGGAACCGTCACAGGAGCGAACACAGTCACAGGAAGTCTGGAGGGAACCTTTATAGGACTACACACATACTTTCTCTCATTTTTCAGGCATCTATTGGTCTGATTTCATAAGTAAGCTTCAGGAGGACTTGCATCAGTTTTTACGGTTGGGCTCTGGCAGTTTCAGTGCTATAAACTCTGCCTCTAGGGCTTGATTTTAGGTGCTTCCAGAAATTTTTGTGCAAATTTTTGATATTTATTATTGATGCGAGCCACTGATATTATGCCTCATAGGCATTCATTTTATTTTTCCTTTTGTTCTTGTAAAACATGTCTGCACATTCATGCTCTCCCCCTCACTCCTCTCTCTCTCTGTCTCTCTCTCTCTCTGTCTCTTTCTCTCTCTCTCTCTCTCTCTCTCTCTTTCTCTCTAATTCAAGTCAAATCAATATGCTTTATTGGCATGAAGTAAATATAGTAAATATTGCTATATCCTTATAGGCAAGTACTTCTAAAATGATGGGGAAAAAACAATTACAGTAAACATTAGCAAAGAAACAATGCAATTCAAACAGTGGTAACAGAAAGAGTAAAATCAGCTCTGCATCTCGCTCTCCTTCCTCATTCCTCTCTTTCTTTCTCTGCCATCCATCGTGCGGACCGTTGCTGTGGAAGATTTATTCACTCCGCCGGGTATTCAATCAACATTCGTCCTTAACT
>NC_049201.1:86267061-86294561 GCF_013347855.1 Anguilla anguilla
CGCCATGTCGCTCGGTTACACCGTTCTGCTAAGATACGCCATGTCGCTTGGTTACACCGTTCTGTTTGGATACACCATGTCGCTCGGTTACACCATTCTGCTAGGATACGCCATGTCGCTCGGTTACACAGTTCTGCTAGGATACGCCATGTCGCTTGGTTACACCGTTCTGCTTGGATACGCCATGTTGCTCGGTTACACCGTTCTGCTAGGATACGCCATGTCGCTCAGTTACACCGTTCTTCTTGGATACGCCATGTCGCTCGGTTACGCCGTTCTGCTTGGATACGCCATGTCGCTCGGTTACGCCGCTCTGCTTGGATACGCCATGTCGCTCGGTTACACCGTTCTGCTTGGATACGCCATGTCGCTCGGTTACGCCGCTCTGCTTGGATACGCCATGTTGCTCGGTTACACCGTTCTGCTTGGACACGCCATGTCGCTCGGTTACGCTGCTCTGCTTGGATACGCCATGTTGCTCGGTTACGCCGTTCTGCTTGGATACACCATGTTGCTCGGTTACACCGTTCTGCTTGGACACGCCATGTCGCTCGGTTACGCTGCTCTGCTTGGATACGCCATGTCGCTTGGTTACGCCGCTCTGCTTGGATACGCCATGTTGCTCGGTTACACCGTTCTGCTTGGATACGCTATGTCGCTCGGTTACGCTGCTCTGCTTGGATACGCCATGTTGCTCGGTTACACCGTTCTGCTTGGATACGCCATGTCGCTCGGTTACACCGTTCTGCTTGGATACGCCATGTCGCTCGGTTACACCATTCTGCTTGGATACGCCATGTCGCTTGGTTACGCCACTCTGCTTGGATACACCATGTCGCTCGGTTACACCGTTCTGCTTGGATACGCCATGTCGCTCGGTTACACCGTTCTGCTTGGATACGCCCCACCCCATTTGGCTACGCTGTGCTGTTCAAATACACCAGGCTGCGTGTATCAGACTGTGTTTGGCTACATTGGCCATACACTGAAAAAAGGAGAGTGAACAACAGTGATGTAATTGATAGTGCTTGTGTGATCATGTGATCAGGCCAGCATTGATGTTATTGACAGTGCATGTATGATCATGTGATCAGGCCAGCATTGATGTTATTGACAGTGCTTGTGTGATCATGTGATTAGGCCAGCATTGATGTTATTGACAGTGCTTGTGTGATCATGTGATCAGGCCAGCATTGATGTTATTGACAGTGCTTGTGTGATCATGTGATCAGGCCAGCATTGATGTTATTGACAGTGCTTGTGTGATCATGTGCTCAAACAGGGTTCAGCCAGCCTGTAGCTCATTTTGTGAGTGTCTGCTGAATTTGATTCATGCTTTAATGAGCTCAGAGGAAGATCCAGTGTACTGGAGCTGCTGGGGGGATTGTGCCGTTTAGGGGCTATTTTAGGGTACAGATTGTTCCCCCGTCTGCAGTCTGGATTCTCTCAGCGCTGGATGAGGCTGGCAGGCCAGTGGGATGTTGGGTAATTGTTTGTGCTGCTGCCTGGAGAGGGATGGGTTTAGTCAGATTCAGACTCTGTCTCATCAGATTCAGACTGTGTCTCATTAGATTCATACTATGTTTCATTAGATTCAGACTGTTTCATTAGATTCAGACTGTGTCTCATTGGATTCCGACAGTCTCATTAGATTCAGACTGTGTCTCATTGGATTCAGACCATGTCTCATCAGATTCAGACCATGTCTCAATCGATTCAGACAGTGTCTCATTTGATTCAGACTGTGTCTCATTAGATTCAGACTGTCTCATTGGATTCAGAACGTGTCTCATCAGATTCAGACTGTCTCATTGGATTCAGACTGTGTCTCATCAGATTCAGACTGTCTCATTAGATTCAGACAGTCTCATTGGATTCAGACTGTCTCATTGGATTCAGACTGTGTCTCTTTGGATTCAGACCGTGCCTCATCAGATTCAGACTGTCTCATTGGATTCAGACCGTGTCTCATCAGATTCAGACTGTGTCTCATTGGATTCAGAATGTCTCATTAGATTCAGACTGTCTCATTGGATTCAGACTGTGTCTCTTTGGATTCAGACCGTGTCTCATCAGATTCAGACTGTCTCATTGGATTCAGACCGTGTCTCATCAGATTCAGACTGTGTCTCATTGGATTCAGAATGTCTCATTAGATTCAGACTGTCTCATTGGATTCAGTCTGTGTCTCATTGGATTCAGACTGTCTCATTGGATTCAGACTGTTTGAATCCAATGAGGACGCAGTGAATCCCCTCTGGTGAATGGGGTTCCCACAGTCCAGCTGCTAGCACTGCATATGAGCTGTCGTACCCTGACTCTCCTGTCTAACTGTGGAGCTGCAGACTGAACAGGAGCAGCGCAGTGACATCAGAGAGGGTGTCATTTCCTGCGCTTTGAACAGGTGGTAACATCACAGAGTGTGTTATTTACTGACCGAGGAAGCTGCAGTGACAAGTATAAAAACGCACATGAATTTGGAGAGAAAAAGTCTACTATAGATTAAAGTCTGTATGGCAGTGTGGAGCGTGCAGTGACTGGTCTATCAGAACGGAAGTGTGTTGTCTTAGATTCCACTGATGTGGTTGGTGAGTGAGGATGAGTCAATGCAGATGCCGTCGATGTGGTTGGTCAGGTGGAAAAGCCACTCAGATTCCTCTGATGTGGTTGGTCAGGGAATGAGCCAATGGGAGAGAAGAGCTATTGCGGTGTCCCTCCCGCGCATCAGTGGCTGTGATATGATTTCCAGCAGGTTGATTTAATTCAGTTTGGATGGTGAGTGGGCTTTAGTCATTATGATGCCATAGCTACCTGCCTTTCCTCCCAGCATGTACTTAAACACTCTTTATAATGCTAATCAGGTCTAATGAGCTTAGTTAACAGTAATGAGCTTTTTGTAAGGAGCCTGTTAACAGAGGACCTTGACTTCTCTGTATCTGATGATGTTCTGACTAATTCAAAGATGTAAATGGCTGAATCTTGTCCCTTTGTGTTCATTAATCGATTTGCTCCCCGGAGCGCGCTGGTCTTTATTCCGGATCCCGCGCGGAGCTTTGATAGTGGGCACGCTCAGTCGATACTTACCGTCCGCTCAGAAGCGTGTGTTCGCTCGGTAAACAGGGCAGTGCCCGCAGATTGCTGTGCTTCTCTCTGCTCAGGCTGCCTGTTTAGCCAGCCTCTGCCTGTGACCTGCCCCGCCCATTTCATCATCTGCTCTCAGACTTTTTCTTCTCGCTGGGTTTTTACATCAATCGCTCGCTTTTTGTGGGTTCTGGTTTTCTTTTGTGTTTCTGCTGTAAAGCGTCCTGGTGACAAGGACTCTGTAGGCAGCGGTACACGGGTAAAGCTGAATTGAACAGCGCCATGCGCTGAACTCGTCTGGCTTCGCAGACTTTGCACTTAGCTCTGCCCCCTTTTAGGAACAAAACTAGCCTTTTATCTGCTTTTTCCTGCCACTTCCTGTCTCAGTGTGGCTGGGTGAGGACAGGCGAACACACTCTACCCCTAACGCTCTGTCTTACAAACACGCTCCCTTACAAACACGCTCCCTTACAAACGCGCTCTCTTACAAACGCGCTCTCTTACGAACACGCTCCCTTACGAACACGCTCGCTTACAAACATGCTGTTCTGCTAATGCTCTGTCTTACAAACACGCTCGCTTACAAACACGCTCCCTTAAAAACATGCTCTTCTGCTAACGCTGTCTTACAAATGCGCTCTCTTACGAACACGCTCTCTTACAAACATGCTCTCTTACAAACATGCTCCCTTACAAACACGCTCCCTTACAAACACGCTCCCTTACAAACACGCTCCCTTACAAACACGCTCCCTTACAAACACGCTCCCTTACAAACACGCTCCCTTACAAACATGCTCCCTTACAAACATGCTCGCTTACAAACGCGCTCCCTTACAAACATGCTCCCTTACAAACACGCTCGCTTACAAACACGCTCCCTTACAAACGCGCTCGCTTACAAACACGCTCCCTTACGAACACGCTCCCTTACAAACACGCTCCCTTACAAACACGCTCCCTTACAAACACGCTCCCTTACAAACACGCTCCCTTACAAACACGCTCGCTTACAAACACGCTCCCTTACAAACGCGCTCGCTTACAAACACGCTCCCTTACGAACACGCTCCCTTACAAACACGCTCCCTTAC
This sequence comes from Anguilla anguilla, assembly GCF_013347855.1. Classification (NCBI taxonomy): domain Eukaryota; kingdom Metazoa; phylum Chordata; class Actinopteri; order Anguilliformes; family Anguillidae; genus Anguilla; species Anguilla anguilla. Next base: position 86,271,237 of record NC_049201.1, read on the forward strand.
AAACACGCTCCCTTACAAACACGCTCCCTTACAAACGCGCTCGCTTACAAACACGCTCCCTTACGAACACGCTCCCTTACAAACACGCTCGCTTACAAACACGCTCCCTTACAAACACGCTCGCTTACAAACATGCTCTTCTGCTAACGCTGTCTTACAAACACGCTCCCTTACAAACATGCTCGCTTACAAACACGCTCGCTTACAAACATGCTCTTCTGCTAACGCTGTCTTACAAACACGCTCCCTTACAAACATGCTCGCTTACAAACACGCTCGCTTACAAACATGCTCTTCTGCTAACGCTGTCTTACAAACACGCTCCCTTACAAACATGCTCGCTTACAAACACGCTCCCTTACAAACACACTCGCTTACAAACATGCTCTTCTGCTAACGCTGTCTTACAAACACGCTCCCTTACAAACATGCTCTTCTGCTAACGCTGTCTTACAAACATGCTCCCTTACGAACATGCTGTCTTACGAACATGCTCCCTTACAAACATGCTCCCTTACAAGCATGCTCTTCTGCTAACGCTGTCTTACAAACATGCTCCCTTACAAACACGCTCCCTTACGAACATGCTCCCTTACAAACATGCTCCCTTACAAGCATGCTCTTCTGCTAACGCTGTCTTACAAATGCACTCTCTTACGAACGCGCTCTCTTACGAACACGCTGTCTTACAAATATGCTCTTCTGTTAAGGCTCTGTCTTACAAACACACTCTCTTACGAACACGCTCCCTTACAAACACGCTCCCTTACGAACACGCTCCCTTACAAACACGCTCCCTTACGAACATGCTCCCTTACAAACATGCTCCCTTACAAACATGCTCCCTTACAAACACGCTCGCTTACAAACACGCTCCCTTACGAACATGCTCCCTTACAAACATGCTCCCTTACAAACATGCTCCCTTACGAACATGCTCCCTTACAAACATGCTCCCTTACAAACATGCTCCCTTACAAACACGCTCCCTTACGAACATGCTCCCTTACAAACATGCTCCCTTACAAACATGCTCCCTTACGAACATGCTCCCTTACAAACATGCTCCCTTACAAACATGCTCCCTTACAAACATGCTCCCTTACAAACACGCTCCCTTACGAACATGCTCCCTTACAAACATGCTCCCTTACAAGCATGCTCTTCTGCTAACGCTGTCTTACAAATGCACTCTCTTACGAACACGCTCTCTTACGAACACGCTGTCTTACAAATATGCTCTTCTGCTAACGCTCTGTCTTACAAACACACTCCCTTACAAACATGCTCCCTTACAAACACGCTCGCTTACAAACATGCTCCCTTACAAACATGCTCCCTTACAAACATGCTCTCTTACAAACATGCTCTTCTGCTAACGCTCTGTCTTACGAACGTGCTCTCTTACAAACGCGCTCTCTTACGAACATGCTCTCTTACGAACATGCTCTCTTACGAACATGCTCTCTTACGAACATGCTCTCTTACGAACATGCTCCCTTACAAACATGCTCTTCTGCTAACGCTGTCTTACAAACGCGCTCTCTTACGAACGCGCTCTCTTACAAACATGCTCCCTTACAAACATGCTCTCTTACGAACATGCTCTCTTACGAACATGCTGTCTTACAAACATGCTCTTCTGCTAACGCTGTCTTACTAACGCGCTCTCGTATGAACATGCTGCCTTACGAACGTGCTCTTCTGGGAACGCGCTGTCTTACGAACGTGCTCTCTTACAAACGCGCTCTCTTACGAACATGCTCTCTTACGAACATGCTCTCTTACGAACATGCTCTCTTACGAACATGCTCTCTTACGAACATGCTCTTCTGCTAACGCTGTCTTATAAACGCGCTCTCTTACGAACGCGCTCTCTTACAAACATGCTCCCTTACAAACATGCTCTCTTACGAACATGCTCTCTTACGAACATGCTGTCTTACAAACATGCTCTTCTGCTAACGCTGTCTTACTAACGCGCTCTCGTATGAACATGCTGCCTTACGAACGTGCTCTTCTGGGAACGCGCTGTCTCACGAACGCGCTGTCTTACGGACGCGCTGTCTTACGGACGCGCTGTCATACGGACGTGCTGTCATACGGTCGTGCTGCCTTACGAACGCGCTGTCTCACGAATGCGCTGTCTCACGGATGCGCTGTCTCACGGACGCGCTGTCTTACAGACGCGCTGTCATACAAACGCGCTGTCATACAAACGCGCTGTCTTACAGACGCGCTGTCATACAAACGCGCTGTCTTACGAACACGCTGTCATACGAACGCGCTGTCTTATGAACGTGCTCTTCTGGGAACGCGCTGTCATACGGACACGCTGTCTTACGGACCGCTGTGGTTCGCGATTTGGCGGTTGGCGGTTCGCACTCTTGCGGTCTCTTTATATATCTACAGTACTGTGTGTCTAAATGTTCCTTTCAGAACTACATGCTGTCTTTGCTAAGGGTTAAAGGACCCCTGGGGTACTGTAGGGAGCACACACACTGCACACAGACACACACACACTGCACACACACACACACACACTGCACACAGTCACACACACACTGCACACAGTCACACATACACACTGCACACACACTGCACAGGCACACACACAGTGCACACAGTCACACACACACTGCACAGACACATTCACAGTGCACACACACACACTGTGCACAAACACACACTATGAGCATTGATACACACACACACACACGCAATGCACACACACACACTCTGAGCATTGATACACACATACAAACACTGTGCACACACACACACACTATGAGCATTGTTACACACACACACACACACACACACACACACACACACACACTCTGAGCATTGATACACACACGCAGAGAGTGCACATTATGGGAGCTGAGTTGTGCTGATGCACACTCCGGTCTGAAGTGCTACTTCTGGTCCTGGAGGGCTCCTTGTCACCTCCACACAGTAATGCATTCCGCAGATGCATTTTCTCGAAGGAGCTATTGTCATTTGAGTGTATATTTTCCTGGAGAGGCCAGAAAGAAACTTACCGGGGGAGAGTGCAGTGAGGTCTATCGTATATAATGTGTAATCTGGTTTGGAGTAGGGGGTGGGTAGATAAGCAGAGCAGCAGAGAGGGATCTGTCCAGCGCAAACGTCCCAGCCTGTTACAGTCTCACCTCCCCACATTCACACCAGTGGGATCACAGTCAGTCTCATCTCCCCACATTCACACCAGTGTGATTACAGTCAGTCACATCTCCCCACGTCCACACCAGTGTGATTAGAGTCAGTCTCACCTCCCCACATTCACACCAGTGTGATTAGAGTCAGTCACATCTCCCCACATTCACACCAGTGTGATTACAGTCAGCCTCACCTCCCCACATTCACACCAGTGTGAATAGAGTCAGTCTCACCTCCCCACATTCACACCAGTGTGATTAGAGTCAGCCTCACCTCCCCACATTCACACCAGTGTGATTACAGTCAGCCTCACCTCCCCACGTTCACACCAGTGTGATTAGAGTCAGCCTCACCTCCCCACATTCACACCAGTGTGATTAGAGTCAGTCTCATCTCCCCACATTCACACCAGTGTGATTCGAGTCAGTCTCATCTCCCCACATTCACACCAGTGCGATTACAGTCAGTCTCACCTCCCCACATTCACACCAGTGTGATCACAGTCAGTCACATCTCCCCACATTCACACCAGTGTGATTAGAGTCAGTCTCATCTCCCCACATTCACACCAGTGTGATTAGAGTCAGTCTCATCTCCCCACATTCACACCAGTACGATTACAGACAGTCTCATATCCCCACATTCACACCAGTGTGATGACTAACACTTACAGGTGGGTGCTTCCTGTTGCCTGAGGACCTGAATGTGTTCCCAGCACTGATTTACTGAGCTCTTCTGTCTGCTGCTCTCTGTGGGAATCTGGAAGCACTTAGAGATGGAGAAATGGAGAGGTGGGGAAATGGAGAGAGAGAGTTGGAGAAACGAGGAGAATGAGAGATGAAGATATGGAGAGGCAGAGGTAGAGAGATAGAGGTGGAAAGATGGGGAGGTTGAGAGATGGAATGAAGGACAGGTGAGAGGTAATTAGATGGAGAGTTGAGAGGAGGATGTTTGGCTGGCTATCAGTGTGGGGGTACAGAGTGGGCTCCTCCCTCTTTGGGGTTGCATGGAGGGGGGGGCAGTGGGGGCACAGGTAGAGCCCAGCTGTGAGGGATGGGAGGATGAGGGAGGGGGGGCTCATTAACTAAGTTAATTAATTAAATCAGGCCTCAGATACACCAACATGCAGCTTCAGGCAGAACAGCCCTACAACTTCCCCCATGTAACTGCCCCCCTTGCCCCCATATCTGCTTTCTCAGGAGCATACTCTGATCTCTGTGTCTGACACTGAGGAACATCCATCTCTCTCTCTCTCTCTCTCTCTCTCTCTCTCTCTCTCACTCTCTCTCTCTCACACCCACACACTCACACACTCACACACACACACACACACACACACACACACACACACAGTCTACCCAGTAACCACAGCACCAGTTCAGTCAGCAGAACAGCAGGAGATTGAAAAAAAAAAAAGAACTGCAAAAGGATATTACATTCACACTCTACTTTTTACAAATGTAATTTTAAATGCAATCAAAGGCATAACATTAAATGGAACAAAGTACAGAATAAAAGAAATCGATGTGAAAGGAAACGTAACCACTGGCTTTCCTTGCGCATATGAATAAGCAGGAGATAAATGAAATGAAAATAGACGCTGTTGCAGCAGCGGAGTGCAGCTGCGCCGCTACGGTGTTCTTTTCACCCTTTAAACACGTGATTAGCACGACGCACACGCGCGCTGTAGCAGAGGGTAAACACATCACAACCCTTTATTTCAGAATTACTCGCTTTGTGCTAAATAATTAGAATACGCTATTAATTACACAACGCACTGGCGGAACGGAAAAACAAACAAGCAGTCATTTTAAGGTGATTAATTATTTGCAGGAGGAAAAAAAAATCAAGATCTATTTATTAGCTTTTGAGAGGCAGGCTTGATGAGCTGCTGTATGGAGCGGTGCTGAAGCTGGGCGTGGATGTGTGCCGGAGAGGCCGCTGCGTAGCTGAAGCTGGGGGTGGATGTGTACCAGAGAGGCCGCTGCGTAGCTGAAGCTGGGGGTGGATGTGTGCCAGAGAGGCCGCTGCGTAGCTGAAGCTGGGGGTGGATGTGTGCCAGAGAGGCCGCTGCGTAGCTGAAGCTGGGGGTGGATGTGTGCCAGAGAGGCCGCTGCGTAGCTGAAGCTGGGGGTGGATGTGTACCAGAGAGGCCGCTGCGTAGCTGAAGCTGAGGGTGGAAGTGTGCCGGAGAGGCCGCTGCGTAGCTGAAGCTGGGGTGGATGTGTGCCGGAGAGGCCGCTGCGTAGCTGAAGCTGGGGGTGGATGTGTGCCAGAGGGGCTGCTGCGTAGCTGAAGCTGGGGTGGATGTGTGCCGGAGAGGCCGCTGCGTAGCTGAAGCTGGGGGTGGATGTGTACCAGAGAGGCCGCTGCGTAGCTGAAGCTGGGGGTGGATGTGTGCCAGAGAGGCCGCTGCGTAGCTGAAGCTGGGGGTGGATGTGTGCCAGAGAGGCCGCTGCGTAGCTGAAGCTGGGGGTGGATGTGTGCCAGAGAGGCCGCTGCGTAGCTGAAGCTGGGGGTGGATGTGTGCCAGAGAGGCCGCTGCGTAGCTGAAGCTGAGGGTGGAAGTGTGCCGGAGAGGCCGCTGCGTAGCTGAAGCTGGGGTGGATGTGTGCCAGAGAGGCCGCTGCGTAGCTGAAGCTGGGGGTGGATGTGTGCCAGAGAGGCCGCTGCGTAGCTGAAGCTGGGGGTGGAAGTGTGCCAGAGAGGCCGCTGCGTAGCTGAAGCTGGGGGTGGATGTGTGCCAGAGAGGCCGCTGCGTAGCTGAAGCTGGGGGTGGATGTGTGCCAGAGAGGCCGCTGCGTAGCTGAAGCTGGGGGTGGATGTGTGCCAGAGAGGCCGCTGCGTAGCTGAAGCTGGGGGTGGATGTGTGCCAGAGAGGCCGCTGCGTAGCTGAAGCTGGGGGTGGATGTGTACCAGAGGGGCCGCTGCGTAGCTGAAGCTGGGGATGGATGTGTACCAGAGAGGGCACTGCGTAGCTGAAGCTGGGGATGGATGTGTGCCAGAGAGGGCACTGCGTAGCTGAAGCTGGGGGTGGAAGTGTGCCAGAGGGGCCGCTGCGTAGCTGAAGCTGGGGGTGGATGTGTGCCAGAGAGCGCACTGCGTAGCTGAAGCTGGGGATGGAAGTGTGCCAGAGAGGCCGCTGCATAGCTGAAGCTGGGGATGGAAGTGTACCAGAGAGGGCACTGCGTAGCTGAAGCTGGGATGGATGTGTGCCAGAGGGGCCGCTGCGTAGCTGAAGCTGGGGATGGATGTGTACCAGAGAGGGCACTGCGTAGCTGAAGCTGGGGGTGGATGTGTGCCAGAGGGGCCACTGCGTAGCTGAAGCTGGGGTGGATGTGTACCAGAGGGGCCGCTGCGTAGCTGAAGCTGGGGGTGGATGTGTACCAGAGGGGCCGCTGCGTAGCTGAAGCTGGGGATGGATGTGTACCAGAGAGGGCACTGCGTAGCTGAAGCTGGGGGTGGATGTGTGCCAGAGGGGCCACTGCGTAGCTGAAGCTGGGGATGGATGTGTGCCAGAGAGGGCACTGCGTAGCTGAAGCTGGGGGTGGAAGTGTGCCAGAGGGGCCGCTGCGTAGCTGAAGCTGGGGGTGGATGTGTGCCAGAGAGCGCACTGCGTAGCTGAAGCTGGGGGTGGAAGTGTGCCAGAGGGGCCGCTGCGTAGCTGATCCAGGAAGGGAAAGCTGCCCCCGGGGGAGTTACTGCCCCCGGCCCGGAAGACGGGGAGCGGAGGAGCGCTCAGCCGTGACTTTATTTCCGCCTTCTCCGATCGCGGAGCTGTGCTCACTGAACCCGCCCGCGTTGGGGATCTGGCTCCGCCCCACTGACCCTGCCCGCGTTGGGGATCTGGCTCCTCCCCACTGACCCCGCCCGCGTTGGGGATCTGGCTCCTCCCCACTGACCCCACCCGCGTTGGGGATCTGGCTCCGCCCCACTGACCCCGCCCGCGTTGGGGATCTGGCTCCGCCCCACTGACCCCGCCCGCGTTGGGGATCTGGCTCCGCCCCACTGAACCCGCTCCTCCCCACTGACCCCGCCCGCGTTGGGGATCTGGCTCCTCCCCACTGACCCCGCCCGCGTTGGGGATCTGGCTCCGCCCCACTGACCCCGCCCGCGTTGGGGATCTGGCTCCTCCCCACTGACCCCGCCCGCGTTGGGGATCTGGCTCGGCGTGTGCGGCGTGCCGGGGAGCGATGGCGCTGTCCACGTGCAGTCGCCGTTCAGAGCCCCGCCCGCAGTCCCGCCATTTCGCACTTCGGTTCGATCGTTCCAGCGTTCCAAATAACAACCTCTCTCTTTTTAATGTTATTATCATTTGGTTTTAATAACTGGCTTATTGAGATTTCTTAGCCTGATAGACTTGGTGCTTTCATTTGTAAGTTTTTCATGAAGACTTGCATCACATTTTATGGTCTGTGTCTGGCATTTTTAATGCTGTAAACTGAATTTTTGTGCTAATTTTTGATATTTATTGTCTCTCTCTCTGTTGTCTCTCTCTGTCTCACAGTAGATGGGTTTTATCGGGACTATAATTATATAAAAGCATTTTTGTGAAGGGAAGGAAAACATGCCATAGACTGCCAGACTGGTATTTTTTTTTTTAATTTTGCAAGAGTTGCTTGAACTTAAAAATATCACAAAAAGGTCATCAAGTATTACCCTGTAAAAAAAAAAAAAAACCCATTAACCTCTTGGAGGAAAACGCTGAACTTTCAAACTCTCAAATTTCACGTGAGTGAAAGATTTATGGATCGAGCTGCTATTAAAAAAGTAACTAGCATTATTGGTGCTTGTTATTGAGCAACAGCTGCAGTTGCTATCCTCAGCATGTTAACAAGAGAAGAGCCATTTCCCTCACAAACTCTACAAAATCATGAGTGTATTTCGCAATTAGTTTTTAGTTGCAGAACGTGAAGTTTGATGAGATAGGCTTCGTAAGATATTTTCTTTCTCTGACGGTCGTGCCAGGTTTCAGCCAGCTCTTCGTTATTGTTTTAACTAAAAAATGGGTTTTGGTGTTGAGTTGTCTTCAGCTGCACAAAAAAAAGTTAAAAAGCAGGTTTTTATTTTTGAGGTTTAGCGAGCATGGATAATATTCCAATAATATTTATTGGAAACTTGCCTGTCATTTCATAAGGGATTCATTTTAATTTGGCTCTCAAGTAGTGGTGCAGAAATAATAACGACTACAAGCGGAACTGCTGAGCCAGTGACTGAATGAACAGCAAATAGACATCTTCAGTATTTCTGGGAACCACTTACTACTTCAGTTCATAGAATTGGACCTTTTGAACGATTTCTATTAAAGTAACAAGGCTATTGCAGCTGTCTAAATATATCTGTCCCTGTACAATGAAATGGCACACTTACTCTACATTATATTTCAACCACAAATATCAATGGCGAAACTGAAAACCAAAACCAAAAATGTTTGACTATGATAATGTGTGGAGCCAGTACACTTTGCGTAAAGCCAATTTATTCAGAAGAAACAGTCACAAAAGCAGATGTATAGGAGCCATCTGCATGTACAAAGAGAAGGTTAAAGCCACCTGATACCACAGCAATTTCATAACATACGGCTACGTGATAAATAAATTATGAAAATTCATGAATACAACCTTGGACCAGCCGGCCTACAATCTGTTGTAAGAGCACTGGGTTGAGAAGTGGATAATGGATCCATCTTTAGGAGTCTTTACCCATGTCTGCCTGAGAAAGATTCATGACTAGAACTTCAGCAGAATACTGATTATGCCTTGGATCTGGGGCGGAGTGAGAAGAGGATTTATAGGCTGAACTCCGCCTCCATGTCTACAGAGACAACAGTATTTTAGGACTTATTTAAAGCGACATTCTCATCTGGCTGAAGCATGTTTCGGTAAGATATGATACAACAAGGCTGTAGGGGAGAGTGGGGCAAAACCTAACGCAGGGTAAAGTGTAACACGGACTTTCTAGCAGATGCATCAAGCTTGAGCATATTTCAGGTTAAACATGCAGAATTACCATCTCTATCTCCAACAACCGGTGGGAGAGTTCACTAAATATTTTGGGAGATATTGCCAAAAGTCTGTTTTGGCTATGTGCAAGTGAATTTTTTTTTTAACCAGTGTATTGTGTGTATGTCAAGGAATCCAAATATATGCAATCATAAACAGTGACTAACAGTTCACATAGTTTTGATATCGCATAATAACTGGCTGGGATTGCTTGCCAGGAAAAAGTGTAGACACCCCCCCGTGGGGTTAAACTGAACGCCGTTGTTAGCATGTTGTCAGTAGACTATTAAATAACTAATTGATTCAATTTGTTCAACTAAGACCGCGTCTTCCTACATATACTGTACTTAACTCAAGGCCACGAAAAACATATAACTGCAATAAATAAAAGAAATGCACGACTGCTTGTATCATACAGCATGGAATTGTACTGAATTGCCTTACTATGAATGAACTTTTGAAGCTATTAATGCTGCTACAGTAGATGTACCTCGGGGTTAAATGCAACATTTCACTTTCTGTACTTTCGGTCAGATTGCTGCTGAATGGTACGTCCTAGAAATTTTTTTGTGGTGTGTAATGATAGCCAAGGGATGCAGGTTGTTTATATTAAAAAATGATTCATCTGTCTCTAGTAATATTTTCAGAATTGAGCCAAAATACGAAAACCGTTAGTTATTGCCCCACTCACTTCTAATCTGTGATTAGGTCCTTCACAACTGATCTTTTAGAGTATCTTATGTCTTACATTTAGAAATCCAAGCTTCAGAGAGGTATTAGCACAGAAGGTAATAATAAGTCTTAAAGTAGTGGGGGGAAATGGCATACAGTATTTAGGTGGTATTTTGTGGTGTTTAGGCATGAAGTTGTTTGGATTTGGGGGAACTGGCATAACCATAACAGGGGAGCCTTGTCAGTGGCCCCAGGAACCTGGCAGAAACTTCCGGTGAAATGTCTGTATCCTCACATTACATTCCCGGCATTCACCCTGCCGTCCAGGATACAGCCTGTGTGTGTCCCAGACCCCAGGATACGAGCTGTGTGTGTCCCAGACCCCAGGATACGAGCTGTGTGTCCCCCAGACCCCAGGGTACAGCCTGTGTGTGTCCCAGACCCCAGGATCTGGCCTGTGTGTGTCCCAGACCCCAGGATACGAGCTGTGTGTCCCCCAGACCCCAGGATACGAGCTGTGTGTCCCCCAGACCCCAGGGTACAGCCTGTGTGTGTCCCAGACCCCAGGGTACGGCCTGTGTGTGTCCCAGACCCCAGGGTATGGCCTGTGTGTATCCCAGACCCCAGGGTACAGCCTGTGTGTGTCCCAGACCCCAGGATACGGCCTGTGTGTGTCCCAGACCCCAGGGTACAGCCTGTGTGTGTCCCAGACCTCAGGGTATGGCCTGTGTGTGTCCCAGACCCCAGGATACAGCCTGTGTGTGTCCCAGACCCCAGGATACGGCCTGTGTGTGTCCCAGACCCCAGGGTATGGCCTGTGTGTGTCCCAGACCCCAGGGTATGGCCTGTGTCCCAGACCCCAGGATACAGCCTGTGTGTGTCCCAGACCCCAGGATACGGCCTGTGTGTGTCCCAGACCCCAGGATCTGGCCTGTGTGTGTCCCAGACCCCAGGATCTGGCCTGTGTGTGTCCCAGACCCCAGGATACAGCTTGTGTGTGTCCCAGACCCCAGGATACGGCCTGTGTGTGTCCCAGACCCCAGGATACGGCTTGTGTGTGTCCCAGACCCCAGGGTACGAGCTGTATAATGAGCTGTGCCCTTGTGGATGGGTGCGCTCCTTCTCTTCAAAAAGGCCTGACCTGTCCCAGAAAGCAGGCCACTCATCCAGAAACCCCTGCTGCCTGATTCACATCGCTCAGATAACGAGCAGTTTAGCGACAGTAATCTGCTGTAGGCTTCCCCAGCTCTCTTAATCAGGAGGGGGCCAGAGCAGAGCGCTCCAGACCGAGACGTCCTCCTTGTCCTCCTCTTTACACAACAAATCAAAATCACTCGTCGTGACCTAAAGTCGCTTCAGCTGAATGCCGTTTGTGTTGGGGTGAATTACAATGTGAGGGCATTTCAGTGTAGCTTCAGCGAGCCCCATTCAGATGTTACTCTTAGTTGGGTTGCTCCGGCAGCAGAAATGCGCTGGATCGCAGTCGCTGATGTGAAGACGGTCGTGTCTGAAGCGGCAGAGTGACCGGTTATCAGAGATTTCCAGGGTTCCTGCTTGTGGGCCAGCTTGCTGTTGGGTGGGGCGAACGGGTTTGAGCACACTCTCAGCTTTTATTCAAGGGTTTTTAAAAAGACATTTTGGTCTCACCATGTAGACATTACCACAGTTTTTATACATTAACTCCCCCCCCCCCATTTCAGGCCACCTGAGCAGTCAGAATGATGCACACTCCGGGAATATGGGGGAGGGGGGGGGGGGGGGGGGGCGGAGGGGGAAAGGAGCATGACAGCAACTTAAGTTCGGACTTCGATGGGACTGGATGTTCCGAGCGATTGCTAACGTTAATATTAGCCTCTTTCTGAATCATAATGTGACTAAACCCTTCATTAAATGAGCTTAAATCACATACTGGAGAAAGTAACAGCGAGTGATTACATGCGTATTTAAGAACATAATAAAAATAAAGAGGAAATTGTTATTTTTGCAGGAACTAAGTGGAACAAACGGAGCGGTCTAAATGGTCTGTGCTGCTTTATACCCTGCTTTTAGCTTGTCTTAAAAAGACAGAGTTTACTGTGAGGGGTAATTTGCAATAATTGTTGTGAGTCAGATGAATCTTGTAATGACCCCTGTTCACATAAAAAAAAATCTTCCATTTTGTAACTGAAATATATGTAGATTTAGAAATGCACAGTACCAGCAGTACTCTGTGTCACAACCCCAACAGTACTCTCTGTCACGACCCCAACAGTACTCTCTGACCCCAGCAGTACTCTCTGTCACGACCCCAACAGTACTCTCTGACCCCAACAGTACTCTCTGTCACGACTCCAACAGTACTCTCTGTCACAACCCCAACAGTACTCTCTGTCACGACCCCAACAGTACTCTCTGTCACAACCCCAACAGTACTCTCTGACCCCAACAGTACTCTCTGACCCCAACAGTACTCTCTGTCACAACCCCAACAGTACTCTCTGACCCCAACAGTACTCTCTGTCACGACCCCATCAGTACTCTCTGTCACGACCCCAGCAGTACTCTCTGTCATGACCCCAGCAGTACTCTCTGTCATGACCCCAGCAGTACTCTCTGTCACGACCCCAACAGTACTCTCTGACCCCAACAGTACTCTCTGTCACGACCCCAGCAGTACTCTCTGACCCCAACAGTACTCTCTGTCACAACCCAACAGTACTCTCTGTCACGACCCCAACAGTACTCTCTGACCCCAACAGTACTCTCTGTCACGACCCCAACAGTACTCTCTGACCCCAACAGTACTCTCTGTCACGACCCCAGCAGTACTCTCTGACCCCAACAGTACTCTCTGTCACGACCCCAACAGTACTCTCTGTCACGACCCCAACAGTACTCTCTGACCCCAACAGTACTCTCTGTCACGACCCCAACAGTACTCTCTGACCCCAACAGTACTCTCTGTCACGACCCCAACAGTACTCTCTGTCACGACCCCAACAGTACTCTCTGTCACGACCCCAGCAGTACTCTCTGTCACGACCCCAACAGTACTCTCTGTCACGACCCCAACAGTACTCTCTGACCCCAGCAGTACTCTCTGTCACGACCCCAACAGTACTCTCTGTCACAACCCCAACAGTACTCTCTGTCACGACCCCAACAGTACTCTCTGTCACGACCCCAACAGTACTCTCTGACCCCAACAGTACTCTCTGTCACGACCCCAACAGTACTCTCTGACCCCAACAGTACTCTCTGTCTCAACCCCAACAGTACTCTCTGTCACGACCCCAGCAGTACTCTCTGACCCCAACAGTACTCTCTGACCCCAGCAGTACTGTCTGACCCCAACAGTACTCTCTGTCACGACCCCAACAGTACTCTCTGACCCCAGCAGTACTCTCTGTCACGACCCCAGCAGTACTCTCTGACCCCAACAGTACTCTCTGTCACGACCCCAACAGTACTCTCTGACTCCAACAGTACTCTCTGACCCCAACAGTACTCTCTGTCATGACCCCAACAGTACTCTCTGACCCCAACAGTACTCTCTGTCACAACCCCAACAGTACTCTCTGACCCCAACAGTACTCTCTGTCACAACCCCAACAGTACTCTCTGTCACGACCCCAGCAGTACTCTCTGACCCCAACAGTACTCTCTGTCACGACCCCATCAGTACTCTCTGTCACGACCCCAACAGTGCTCTCTGTCATGACCCCAACAGTACTCTCTGTCACGACCCCAACAGTACTCTCTGACCCCAACAATACTCTCTGTCACGGATATGACCCCAACAGTACTCTCTGTCACGACCCCAACAGTACTTTCTGTCACGGTTTCCCTCATAGTGCATGCGCATTCCACCCACTGTGGGAGCCCCCCACACTCTGGAGTCGTTGTTATTATTATGAAGAAGCAGGGGATTGTGAGAGAGGTCCTCAGTAAGTGCTGATAAAGGTGCTGTGTCTGCTTTGGCACCAGTTTGAAAGCAATATTTGAATAAAAATAGGAACTGCTCAAGCTATACAGCCAGTGACCTTTCTTGATCTTGACGCAGGTACTTTTAATAAAGACGGGTGTATAGATATGTGACTGCACCTTTCAATGACTTAGGGATATGTGTGACTGAAAGCTACCATGGGCAAATTCTACCAGTATCTAAAGACTCAGAGTATTTGCAATACGTGTGTATCTCACCCTGTGGTGTCATTTCCTGGTGGAAATAACACCACAATACAGAGTGTGGTGTAAGATGAATACACTGACACACACACACACACTCTCACACACTCTTTCTCACACACACACACACACACTCTCACACACACGCACACACACACACACACACACGCTCAGGCTGAATTAAAGCAGCTGATTTACCGTTGTCTTCTCTCCCGCCACATCCGTCAGGCGGGCCATCAAACGCAGACAGCCGCCATCACCTCCGCCGCTCGTGAACTTTTCAGCCCGTTCCAACATCCATCACCACGGTAACCTGTCGCCACCATGACAAAGCGCTGCGTGATGCGCGGCCAAAAATATGCCACACACACACACACTCACACACACACACACACACTCATACACACACACACACACACTCATACACACACACACACTCATACACACACACACACACTCATACACACACACACACACACACTCATACACACACACACACACACACTCATACACACACACACACACTCATACACACACACACTCACACACACACACACACACACACACACACTCACACACACACTCATACACACACATTCATACACACACACACACATTCATACACACACACAAACACACACACACACTCACACACACACACACACACACACACACTCTCTCTCACACACACACACACACACACACACACACCGGTTCTGCTCCTTTCTCCTTTCTGTGGTGTAATATTGATGGCATGAGCGTGTGATTCATAATCTTAATTTAAGCGCTCTGGTACCTGTTATACTACAGGGCTATGCATTTCTTTCAAGCCATAACAAATGCCCCGCCCACCTGTCCTGTCAGGACCCAATCAGATCAATGTTCTGGATTGTTCTCCATGGTGTAGTCATTTACATGCCCTGACACTATCAGGAGTGATGTACTGAGCTCAATTCAGAGGACAGGGGAGACAAAAACACAGATACAAGAAATGAGTAATAGGAAGTGTGTGTGTGTGTGTGTGTGTGTGTATGGATGTGTGTGTGTGTGTGTGTGGGTGTGTGTGTGCATGTGCATGTATAGCTGTGAGTGTGTGTGTGTGTGTGTGTGTCTATGTGTGCCTGTATGGGTGTGTGTGTGTGCGTGTGTGTGTGTATGTGTGCCTGTATGGGTGTGTGTGTCTGTGGGTGTGTGTGCTTTATTATTAATACCCATTAAACTATTGGATGCACAGAATGAGTTTATTGTTCTGTAAATACAGTCAGTGGCAATATGAATGCTGTGCACTTTGTCTGTCGTCTATAATAGTCTGTAATGGTCCGTAATAGTCAGTAATAACGCATATTTATGAGGTTGTGTTTACTGCTGAAACTATGGCATTATTGAAAAAGCAGAAATGGCATGCCCATTCAAGAGTAAATATTAGCGGAAAGCAACGTATCTGCAGGTTACTTCTGTTTTTTATTTTTATGGCATTAGCATAAGTACGTCTGTTATGTCCCCCTGCTTTGCGTCTCTGGCCTAACGCGCTGATGTTTCCCCTGCTTTGCGTCTCTGGCCTAACGCGCTGATGTTCCCCTGCAGTGCGTCTCTGGCCCAACGCGCTGATGTTCCCCCGCTTTGCGTCTCTGGCCCAACGCGCTGATGTTCCCCTGCTTTGCGTCTCTGGCCCAACGCGCTGATGTTCCCCTGCTTTGCGTCTCTGGCCTAACGCGCTGATGTTCCCCTGCAGTGCGTCTCTGGCCCAACGCGCTGATGTTCCCCCGCTTTGCGTCTCTGGCCCAACGCGCTGATGTTCCCCTGCTTTGCGTCTCTGGCCCAACGCGCTGATGTTCCCCCGCTTTGCGTCTCTGGCCTAACGCGCTGATGTTCCCCTGCTTTGCGTCTCTGGCCTAACGCGCTGATGTTCCCCTGCTTTGCGTCTCTGGCCTAACGCGCTGATGTTTCCCCGCTTTGCGTCTCTGGCCTAACGCGCTGATGTTTCCCCTGCTTTGCGTCTCTGGCCTAACGCGCTGATGTTCCCCTGCAGCGCGTCTCTGGCCTAACGCGCTGATGTTCCCCCGCTTTGCGTCTCTGGCCTAACGCGCTGATGTTTCCCCTGCTTTGCGTCTCTGGCCTAACGCGCGTCTCTGGCCTAACGCGCTGATGCTCCCCCGCTTTGCGTCTCTGGCCTGACGCGCTGATGTTCCCCTGCAGTGCGTCTCTGGCCTAACGCGCTGATGTCCCCCCGCTTTGCGTCTCTGGCCTAACGCGCTGATGTTCCCCCTGCTTTGCGTCTCTGGCCTAACGCGCTGATGTTCCCCTGCTTTGCGTCTCTGGCCTAACGCGCTGATGTTCCCCTGCTTTGCGTCTCTGGCCTAACGCGCTGATGTTCCCCCGCTTTGCGTCTCTGGCCCAACGCGCTGATGTTCCCCTGCAGTGCGTCTCTGGCCTAACGCGCTGATGTTCCCCTGCAGCGCGTCTCTGGCCTAACGCGCTGATGTTCCCCCGCTTTGCGTCTCTGGCCCAACGCGCTGATGTTCCCCTGCTTTGCGTCTCTGGCCTAACGCGCTGATGTTCCCCTGCTTTGCGTCTCTGGCCTAACGCGCGTCTCTGGCCGAACGCGCTGATGTTCCCCTGCTTTGCGTCTCTGGCCTAACGCGCTGATGTTCCCCTGCTTTGCGTCTCTGGCCTAACGCGCTGATGTTCCCCCGCTCGCACTGCTGCGGACGCCGCGCGCTCTCGCCGGGGCTTTCAGTGGAAACGTTTAATCGGCGGGAAGAGACGCGCCTTTCTGCCCCGGCCCGTCCGCGCGCTTTAATTCCCGCTAATTCCGCATCGTTTCCCGCCGAAATCGGCTCGCCGGTTCTCACGCTGTGACTTGCGCTTTTTAGCGCCTCAGCTTTTCACACGGCTGTGATCGGGGCGGTGTTTCAGCCGGCTACCAGGGTAACGGGCCGGCCGCAGCGCAAGCTATTAACAGCTGGGTCCCAGGGTGGCAGTGGGCCTATGGCGCGGGTTGAGAGCAGGTTAGGGTTAGCGCTGTTACAGTGTAGCAGGGTATCTGTGTAACACATGAGCAGGTTAGCACTGTTACAGTGTAGCAGGGTGTCAGTGTAACACATGAGCGGGTTAGCACTGTTACAGTGTAGCAGGGTATCAGTGTAACACATGAGCAGTTTAGCGCTGTTACAGTGTAGCAGGGTATCAGTGTAACACATGAGCAGGTTAGCGCTGTTACAGTGTAGCAGGGTATCAGTGTAGCACATGAGCGGGTTAGCACTGTTACAGTGTAGCAGGGTATCAGTGTAACACATGAGCAGGTTAGCGCTGTTACAGTGTAGCAGGGTGTCAGTGTAACACATGAGCAGGTTAGCAGTGTTACAGTGTAGCAGGGTATCAGTGTAACACATGAGCAGGTTAGCAGTGTTACAGTGTAGCAGGGTATCAGTGTAACACATGAGCAGATTAGCAGTGTTACAGTGTAGCAGGGTATCAGTGTAGCACATGAGCAGATTAGCAGTGTTACAGTGTAGCAGGGTATCTGTGTAGCACATGAGCGGGTTAGCACTGTTACAGTGTAGCAGGGTATCAGTGTAACACATGAGCAGGTTAGCACTGTTACAGTGTAGCAGGGTATCAGTGTAACACATGAGCAGGTTAGCACTGTTACAGTGTAGCAGGGTATCAGTGTAACACATGAGCAGGTTAGCACTGTTACAGTGTAGCAGGGTGTCAGTGTAACACATGAGCGGGTTAGCACTGTTACAGTGTAGCAGGGTATCAGTGTAACACATGAGCAGGTTAGCGCTGTTACAGTGTAGCAGGGTATCAGTGTAACACATGAGCAGGTTAGCGCTGTTACAGTGTAGCAGGGTATCAGTGTAGCACATGAGCGGGTTAGCACTGTTACAGTGTAGCAGGGTATCAGTGTAACACATGAGCAGGTTAGCGCTGTTACAGTGTAGCAGGGTGTCAGTGTAACACATGAGCAGGTTAGCAGTGTTACAGTGTAGCAGGGTATCAGTGTAACACATGAGCAGGTTAGCGCTGTTACAGTGTAGCAGGGTGTCAGTGTAACACATGAGCAGGTTAGCGCTGTTACAGTGTAGCAGGGTATCAGTGTAACACATGAGCAGCTAGCAGTGTTACAGTGTAGCAGGGTATCAGTGTAACACATGAGCAGATTAGCAGTGTTACAGTGTAGCAGGGTATCAGTGTAACACATGAGCAGATTCTCAGTGTTACAGTGTAGCAGGGTATCAGTGTAACACATGAGCAGATTAGCAGTGTTACAGTGTAGCAGGGTATCAGTGTAACACATGAGCAGATTAGCAGTGTTACAGTGTAGCAGGGTATCAGTGTAACACATGAGCAGATTCTCAGTGTTACAGTGTAGCAGGGTATCAGTGTAACACATGAGCAGATTCTCAGTGTTACAGTGTAGCAGGGTATCAGTGTAACACATGAGCAGATTAGCAGTGTTACAGTGTAGCAGGGTATCAGTGTAACACATGAGCAGATTCTCAGTGTTACAGTGTAGCAGGGTATCAGTGTAACACATGAGCAGATTCTCAGTGTTACAGTGTAGCAGGGTATCAGTGTAACACATGAGCAGATTAGCAGTGTTACAGTGTAGCAGGGTATCAGTGTAACACATGAGCAGATTCTCAGTGTTACAGTGCAGCAGGGTATCAGTGTAACACATGAGCAGATTAGCAGTGTTACAGTGTAGCAGGGTATCAGTGTAACACATGAGCAGATTCTCAGTGTTACAGTGCAGCAGGGTATCAGTGTAACACATGAGCAGATTAGCAGTGTTGCAGGGTATCAGTGTAACACATGAGCAGATTCTCAGTGTTACAGTGTAGCAGGGTATCAGTGTAACACATGAGCAGATTCTCAGTGTTACAGTGTAGCAGGGTATCAGTGTAACACATGAGCAGATTCTCAGTGTTACAGTGTAGCAGGGTATCAGTGTAAGATGAGTGTGATTTTCTAGCAGGATGTTAGCATAGCAGCAGTGGCAGATTTTAGTGTAATCTTAAGGTTAAAGAGGTCAAAGTGTATGTATTTGAACAAGTTGTTTGGTCTGATTGCCCCGGTTGCCAGAGCCTCACAGCAGTCCCCTTGGGCGGGGCTCTTAAGCTGAGCTGCTTGCTCCAGCCGCATGAGCGGGCTGCGTGTGGGAAAGCTGCATAATCCGCTGTGGATCAGAGCGTCTGCGAGGCGCCCCAGTGTACACATAAACGCAGACGCAGTGTACACATAAACGCAGACGCAGTCGCCTCGATGTACACATGAACACAGACGCAGTCGCCTCAATGTAAACATGAATGCAGACGCAGTGTACACATGATCGCAGACGCAGTCGCCTCAATGTAAACATGAATGCAGACGCAGTCGCCTCAATGTAAACATGAATGCAGACGCAGTGTACACATGAATGCAGACGCAGTCGCCTCGATGTACACATGAATGCAGACTCAGTGTACACATAAATGCAGACGCAGTGTACACATGAATGCAGACGCAGTGTACACATGAATGCAGACGCAGTGTACACATGAATGCAGATGCAGTCGCCTCAATGTAAACATGAATGCAGATGCAGTGTACACATGAACGCAGACGCAGTGTACACATGAACGCAGACGCAGTGTACACATGAATGCAGACGCAGTGTACACATAAATGCAGACACAGTGTACACATGAATGCAGACGCAGCGTACACATGAATGCAGACGCAGCGTACACATGAATGCAGACGCAGTGTACACATGAATGCAGATGCAGCGTACACATGAATGCAGACGCAGCGTACACATGAATGCAGACGCAGTGTACACACGAATGCAGACGCAGTGTACACACAAATGCAGACGCAGTATACACACGAATGCAGACGCAGTGTACACACGAATGCAGACGCAGTGTACACACGAATGCAGACGCAGTGTACACACGAATGCAGACGCAGTGTACACACGAATGCAGACGCAGTGTACACATGAACGCAGACGCATGGCCTTGTGTTTGCACAGTGGAGATGCTGGTTGTGTGTTCGGGGGGTGGAGATGCTGGTCCTTTGGGGCATGCTTACCCATAAGTCCCTGCTGAATAATGAGGAAGTGTTTCTGAGCTCTGACTGAGGCTCACTCTGAGGCAGAGTTTAATGGGCAGAGAAGTTAATAAGCTGTGTGGAAGAAATGCTTCCTGCCTGGGGGCTGGGGGGGGGAGCACAAGTCTTTCCCCCTTTATTTATTAATTCATTTGTTTTTTGGGGACAAACCAATTTAACTTTGTTACAGGGAAACGTCTGCATCCAAGTTTTACAGCTGCAGACTCTCTTTCTCCCTCTGCTTTCTGCTAAAGATAATTACAAAATAAACAATTACTCTGTAAAATGGGCGCCATTTTTTAAAAGCTAAGTAAAGCAAGTAATTAAATTTAAATTTGTTGATATGAATAATAGACTGTATTGTTCGCTACATGGTGAGTCACATCATAGATTCACATAAGGAAAGTTACCTCACCCATCCCAACCCACCCACGCCCCCCCCCTCCCCCCGCCACATTCTGAAACGTCAACACACCCCCTCCATGCACCCCCACACATCGCTTCCCTCACATTCTAAGCCTCCCCTCTCCCCCCCCTCCCCCCCCGCACGCACGCACGCACACACACACACACACACACACACACCGTTCCCTCAGCTTTGCGTCCTGCTTAAACGCGAGCTGATTGGCTGGGCTGATTTGGGGTTGAATGCTTCAGGGACTCTTCAGCACCCTCATCCTATGGGTTAGGCGCTAATCAGCATTCTGCACTCAGCGCTCTTTGAAGAGGAAACAGAATTAACGCCCAAAACAAACTCATTTCAGAGTTAATAAGCAATGACTGTCACCTTGACAACACAGCTGCTAAGTGGATGTTGGAATCTGTGCGTTTTAGAATTAGAAGCCAGAGCTTCAGGGCAGCCTTTTTAAATTTTTTTTTTTTTTTACTGCAGCCTTGTGAGAAACCGTGTGAATAACCAAATTCATCAAAGTGTGCTCTCATTACGCTGCATTACTGTCATCTGGCAGACGCTGTGCATCCACGGTGACAAACGGAGCTGGGGAACATCAGCGCTACTCCCAGGAATACAAACAAAAAAACTAAAACAAATACGCAGCAGCGTCGCCAGGAACACTCGGAGGCCCACTTACAATCAATAAGTGTGCGGTTGACCCAACACTTACAGTCAGTAAGTGTGCGGTTGACCCAACACTTACAGTCAGTAAGTGTGCGGTTGACCCAACACTTACAGTCAGTAAGTGTGCGGTTAACCTAACACTTACAGTCAGTAAGTGTGCGGTTGACCTAACACTTACAGTCAGTAAGTGTGCGGTTGACCCAACACTTACAGTCAGTAAGTGTGCGGTTGACCCAACACTTACAGTCAGTAAGTGTGCGGTTAACCTAACACTTACAGTCAGTAAGCGTGCGGTTAACCTAACACTTACAATCAATAAGTGTGCGGTTGACCCAAAACTTACAGTCAGTAAGTGTGCGGTTAACCTAACAAACAGTGATTTGTACGGTGACACAGGAAAGCAGGACTAGACAGCTGCGCCAGTAACATGGTGTGAAAGGAAAGCAGAGGAGAGAAGAGGAGAGGAGAGAAAAGAAGAGAAAGTGGGAAAGGATGTCTGAAGGGGTGTTGCGGGAGCATTGAGGAGAGCCGGGTCTTCTGGCTTCAGCACGAGATGGGCGGGTTTTCCACCATTATGACTGCTGTTCTCACATCTCATACTCTAACCGCTATCAGGAGGACCCTACTCTCCGCTCTGTTTCTCATCCCCCAGATCCTAACTTCCTACTCTCCGCTCTGTTTCTCATCCCCCAGATCCTAACTTCCTGCTCTCCGCTCTGTTTCTCATCCCCCAGATCCTAACTTCCTACTCTCTCCCTCTGTTTGTCATCCCCCAGATCCTAACTTCCAGGATGGGGGGGGGGGGGAATGGGGGATGGGGGGGGGGGGGGGTGATGGAGGAGGAGGATTAAGGGTTAATAAACCACTGCGATCGGAGTAGAGGTGACTGAAACCTGCTGACCGGGTGCGTAGCGAGTGCTAACGGCGGGTGCGTAGCGGGGGCTAACGGCGGGTGATTGAGGAGTGCGTGCGTAGCGAGTGCTAACAGCGGGTGATTGAGGAGTGCGTGCGTAGCGAGTGCTAACAGCGGGTGATTGAGGAGTGCGTGCGTAGCGAGTGCTAACAGCGGGTGATTGAGGAGTGCGTGCGTAGCGAGTGCTAACAGCGGGTGATTGAGGAGTGCGTGCGTAGCGAGTGCTAACAGCGGGTGATTGAGGAGTGCGTGCGTAGCGAGGGCTAACGGCGGGTGATTGAGGAGCGCGTGCGTAGCGAGTGCTAACAGCGGGTGATTGAGGAGTGCGTGCGTAGCGAGTGCTAACAGCGGGTGATTGAGGAGTGCGTGCGTAGCGAGTGCTAACAGCGGGTGATTGAGGAGTGCGTGCGTAGCGAGTGCTAACAGCGGGTGATTGAGGAGTGCGTGCGTAGCGAGTGCTAACAGCGGGTGATTGAGGAGCGCGTGCGTAGCGAGGGCTAACGGCGGGTGATTGAGGAGCGCGTGCGTAGCGGGGGCTAACGGCGGGTGATTGAGGAGCGCGTGCGTAGCGGGGGCTAATGGCGGGTGATTGAGGAGCGCGTGCGTAGCGGGGGCTAACGGCGGGTGATTGAGGAGCGCGTGCGTCAGGCTAGTGTCAGGCTAATAGGCTCTGCGTTTATGCACTTCCTTTCTAATTGTCTGTTAATCAGGGAGGAGGAGATAGACCTGTTTTATTCCGCTGCGCTCTGCCAGGTTCATTGTGCTCAGAGAAATCCCGGTATTAAATATTTAATTGCGTTTTTTTTTTTTTTTTTTTTTGAAAAAGGAAATAAACGAAGGAAAAAAATAAAAGCTTTTTACAGCAGCGGTATTGATTGCTCATTTCGTCCCCGTGCGTATTGTCCTGGTATAACAGCCTTTATTCAGTGATGGAACACACCCTTCTGAGTTGTCCTGCTTTAGCAATAATAAACTTGGCTTGTTACTCCACGGGCCTGGTGTTTCTGTCCAAGACGGGACAGTGCAGAAATAATTTAAGGGTTAATTATGAAATACCAGGATGTTTTTCTTTGGGACGGTTTGGCAGGTCCTGTAGGAGAGGTGGGCGGCATGGTTGTGCAGTGGGTAGCACTGTCAAAGTTTCTGGGTTCGAATCCCGGCCTGGGCCTTTCTGTGTGGAGTTTGCATGTTCTCCTCGTGTCCACGTACGT
>NC_049201.1:86299561-86309561 GCF_013347855.1 Anguilla anguilla
TGTCACCAGTAGGGGGCAGCATCGAGGCCGCGACTCTGTGAGCGTGGGTAGGTGGAGGAGGCTGGAAATCTGAGGCTGTTTGACAATAGAAGCTGTTTAAATGTGGGTCTGATGCAGACGCTGTGCTGTGATTGGCTCAGTGTGGTGTACTGGCTTCCATGCCCATCCTCTCGGCTAGCAGGTTACTGTATACCTGAGAACGCGAACGTGTCCCTCTCTCCTCGTTCTCAGCTGTTTTCAGCTAACCCACACCTGGCTCACACCTCCCTCTGTGTGGAGAAAATAATCAAAAGCTGCCTTGTCTTGTGAATGAGAACCTCGACACTGAAGCGCCCAGCACTGGACTATTGACAGGATTCAGACGTGTCTGCAGAAAACCACTGCGTCTGGAAATGCGCAGATTCCCTTGGTGAAGGGTGCTCTCAGGTAGATGCTGGCTCCAGCTGGGTGAAAATGCTCTCTGACATCGTTCAAATTTGCTCAAACTATTAAGGTGAAAACTTTTGAACTTTGTAACGCAATCCCCAGGACTGCAGGGAGGTGGAGCACAGGAAGTGGGGCTCCCCTCTCTCCCTGGTTACTGGTTACGGTTACTGCGTCATCATTTTAATGGGTTTTTTGGGATGTTTGTTGTGTGCATCCTGGTTTTGGGTTGGCATCGCTAACGCTGGGGTTTTAGTGATGGTGCGCATACACTCACTGGCCAGGGAACAATGTTAGACAGATCTGCCTGAGGCACTCGTGTAAAAACAATAGAACGTGATGTAATGCTTCACCGCTCCCCGGTAACGGTTGCTATGCTGGGTGTCATTATCAGGCAATGGCCCACTGTGAGTGGCGGTTACACCTCCCCTGGAACGGCGATGGCGGCGTTTAATCACGCGCTAGCACGCTTAGCACGATTAGCACGTTTAGCATGGGTCTGCTGTTGTGTGGTCATGCCTGTGTGATTACCCATGAGCCCCTGCATGGCGTTCTGGGGCTGAGCCCTGTGGAAACGCACCGTGGGAGCAAAAAAAGAAAAAGAGGGGGGGCTGTTGAAACTGTGAAGGATGACCTGTGAAAGCTCGAGGGGGGGAGGGGGGGACTGTTGAAACTGTGAAGGATGACCTGTGAAAGCTCGAGGGGGGGAGGGGGGGAGGGGGGGGGGCTGTTGAAACTGTGAAGGATGACCTGTGAAAGCTCGAGGGGGGGGGGGGGGGGGGGGGGAGGGGGGGGGCTGTTGAAACTGTGAAGGATGACCTGTGAAAGCTCTCCTGCAGTCTGAGTGGGTTGCCCCTGCGCCTCGCTTCTCCGGTGAAGCAGAAATTGTTTCTGTGGAAAAAAATAAAAGGGAAATGACTGATGTGATGTTTAAAGTGTAAGAGCGTAATATGTGTGAAAGTATTATCTGTACAGACAGGCTTACCGCCCTCTCTTTTGTGTGGCTTATCTGAGGTTAAAGCGGCTCCTTCGTCTGCGTGAAATCGCTGCACATTAAGTGAAATGTACCAGCGCTGTGTCCGTCCATTACACCAGGTAGTCCCGCTCTTAGAGAGGATCGTTTTTTCTAATATAGATGTATCAAAAAATGTAAAACACCTCAAATGAAGTGCGGTTCTTTAAATAATTACCGTGTGCGTCGTACAGTGATGAATGCCTCAGTATCCCTGAAAGAGCTGTCGTTTTAGAGCTGCTGCTGGTTGGCCACACAGTCGCTGTTTATGTTCAGATCTGTCTGCATGGCTAAATTGGCTGTTGTCTCTAATGCTGGAATATGCAATTCAATAATCATTCACTGGCTCTTCCAGGAACACTTTGTAATATGGACTAGAATAGCCTGCAGTAATATAAACACATATAAACATACAGAGGTTAAATTCACTGCGCAATGACTTTCCTCTTGCATTTAAATTGTTCATTGTGCTGAAAGATATTCATACTTACTGGTCCCAAATTTATAAACTGAAAAATAATAGCATTTTGTTTTGCTGTGAACAGTTTAATTTCTAAACACTGGCAGCCCACAGTCCGCACTAAAACGTGCATCACCACGTTGCCTGCATAAGAAATACCAAACACTACACTTCTGTCAGTGTGAGCTCTTTTAAAATGTTAGCTGAATAAAATCACTGTACCCCAATGACATCACTTCAGTTGGCCCTTTGCAGGTTCGGCAGATGACCAATGAAATACAGGTTGCACCGGAGATTAACGCAGAACATAATAATTTTAGGAATGAGTTCCATTTTGAACCTCTTAATCAGCATTAAAACCAAATAACAGCCTCTAAATCAACACTACCACCAAGGTCCTGCAACATCGTGATTTTTTTTCAATATCAGTATATTGATGGAAAGTGTCTAAATGACTGAGTATATTCAATGGCATTTGATCATATGTAGACTGGAACTAAAACACTACGGTAACAATTCATTGACTTTAGCCTTGTGAATAATAAACTCTGGTTAAGCGGAGCTTTTTTTACACATTTACGGTGTATGTGATGGTTTTATTCTGACCATTGGGGCAAATTACTGATAATGAGAACCTGCCAATCACTGTGACCGTGCCACTTCTACTCTTAAAACAGCTAAAGTAAAACCCAGCCTCTTGGGTATGTTGTTCTTTTATTTTTCATTGCCCTAGTTTTTTTTTATGAGTAGGAGGATTATGCTTTTGAGGTTATGAAATAAGCGAGAAAAGCAGGCTATGTTTATTTCAGGATGAGTTGGCTTGGATTCTGTTTTAAGCACTCACTGAACTTAGCTGTGTTAGGATCGAAAGCAAAAGATGTGAAGACTGCTGTCTTTTCATGGGCAGTGTCTTTGCCTGTTCATTCCTGATACCCCCAGAACACAGTGAGCATTTGGGAGCGTTATCATGAGTAACATTCAAGTCTTTTGCATGTAAAAAGTCTGGCTGTTGGCCAGCAAGCTAGCGCTAGTTGGTTAGTTAGCTAGCTAGCTATGCAAATAAAAACGATCCGTGGCATGCGCCAGTGGTGCCCGGATTGTATTTGGTTGGGACAGGGAATGAACCCGCAGTGTTGTCGTTATTCGTTTATGATTAGGATTGTTGCGAAACGACATTTATGTTGTATGCTATATATTGGATAGTTCAAATATTCGTGAAATTGTCTTATTGTCAATATTGATATGAGCTCAATGTAAAAAATATCAATATATCAACATATCGCTAGACCTTAATTACCACCAAATTACAACTTCTTAATCAGCATTTCTGCCACATTACACCCTCTTAATCAGTATTACTGCCACATTACAACCTCTTAATCAGCATTACTGCCACATTACAACCTCTTAATCAGCATTACTGCCACATTATGACCTCTTAATCAGCATTACTGCCACATTATGACCTCTTAATCAGCATTACTGCTACATTATGACCTCTTAATCAGCATTACTGCCACATTACACCCTCTTAATCAGCATTACTGCCACATTATGACCTCTTACTCAGCATTACTGCCACATTATGACCTCTTAATCAGCATTACTACCGCATTACTTCCTCTTAGTCAGCATTACTACCACATTAAATCCTCTTAATCAGCATTACTGCTACATTATGACCTCTTACTCAGCATTACTGCCACATTATGACCTCTTAATCAGCATTACTGCCACATTATGACCTCTTAATCAGCATTACTGCCACATTATGACCTCTTACTCAGCATTACTGCTACATTATGACCTCTTACTCAGCATTACTGCCACATTACAACCTCTTAATCAGCATTACTGCTGCATCACTAGCTCTGCATCAGTGCATTACCACCATGAGCTGTCGGTGCTGAGGGTTTTAGCTGCATTACCGTAACGGGCTGCCCGAGCCGGTCTGTGTGTGAGACCGCGGGGGGAAGTCGCGGGGACGGCAGGAGTATGAGCGTAATTTCTCCGCGGGCAGGAGTGCGTGTGATTGGTCTCCGGGGAAGCGTTTTTCTCGCCGCGAGCGGTGGACCGAGCGCTGCTTAATTCACTCCGCTGTTCCCCGGCCTGCGGCGGGTCGCTTGCAGGTCAGAGTCTCCCCCGGCGGTCCCGCCCAGGCCTGGAGCGGAGAGGCGGAGCAGGTCAGAGTCTCCCGCGGCGGTCCTGCCCAGGCCTGGAGCGGAGAGACGGAGCAGGAGCAGGTCAGAGTCTCCCGCGGCGGTCCCGCCCAGGCCTGGAGCGGAGAGACGGAGCAGGAGCAGGTCAGAGTCCCCCCCGGCGGTCCCGCCCAGGCCTGGAGCGGAGAGACGGAGCAGGAGCAGGTCAGAGTCTCCCGCGGCGGTCCCGCCCAGGCCTGGAGCGGAGAGACCGAGCAGGTCAGAGTCTCCCGCGGCGGTCCTGCCCAGGCCTGGAGCGGAGAGACGGAGCAGGAGCAGGTCAGAGTCTCCCCCGGCGGTCCTGCCCAGGCCTGGAGCGGAGAGACGGAGCAGGTCAGAGTCCCCCGTGGCGGTCCCGCCCAGGCCTGGAGCGGAGAGGCGGAGCAGGAGCAGGTCAGAGTCTCCCCCGGCGGTCCTGCCCAGGCCTGGAGCGGAGAGACGGAGCAGGTCAGAGTCCCCCGTGGCGGTCCCGCCCAGGCCTGGAGCGGAGAGGCGGAGCAGGAGCAGGTCAGAGTCTCCCCCGGCGGTCCCGCCCAGGCCTGGAGCGGAGAGACGGAGCAGGAGCAGGTCAGAGTCCCCCCCGGCGGTCCTGCCCAGGCCTGGAGCGGAGAGGCGGAGCAGGAGCAGGTCAGAGTCTCCCCCGGCGGTCCTGCCCAGGCCTGGAGCGGAGAGACGGAGCAGGTCAGAGTCTCCCGCGGCGGTCCAGCCCAGGCCTGGAGCGGAGAGACGGAGGAGAGGCGCTCCCGAGAGTCCCGACACGAGCACTCTGTGCTCTTTAATTACCGCGACCCCGGGGCGGGACAGAGAGAGGGAGGGAAACACGGAAAACCGCTCACCTTCGGAGACTCAGTGCTCACGAACAGAATTCACTTGCAACCGTTAAACTGCGCTAGCCGGTAATAATGGAACGCGTACTGACCCTGTCTTTTTGTTTGTTTTGTTTGTTTGTTTGTTTGTTTTTCAAACTGAGCTGACTGAGAACTTCCGTGTGACGTGTTTTTGTGACCTTCGGGAAATTGGGTGGACAGAGTGTGGTTTTGGGGGAGATGGTGAGAGGGGTAGCGAGGTCAGCGTGAGTTTGAGGCAGTACTTGTAGGACGTTTGTTTGTCTGACTGTGTGTCTCTGCCTCAGAGGGCATGTGCCAGGTGACTGAGCAGAGCCCAGAGTGTGGAGGATAGGAGAGGGGGATGGAGAGTCTGATAGGAGAGGAGAGGGGGTTTGATAGTCTGATAGTAGAGGAGAGGAGAGAGGGATGGAGAGTCTGATAGTAGAGGAGAGGAGGGAGGGATGGAGCTCATTAGTTTTATTGGTTTCCTGCAGTCATCTGGTAATGGTTGTGATTTAGTGATGGGGATCTGGGCTGTAAAAAGCAACAGCCATGGAGACATATTGATGAGAAAACAGGTCTTAATTTGTGAGGGGCTTTTTATCTCTCTCTCTCTCACTGTTTCTCTCTCTCTCACACACACTCTGGCTTGCTGTTTCTCTCTTCCCTCTCTCTGTCTCTCCCTCTCCCTCCTCACTCTCTCCCTCTGCCTTGCTCTTTCTCTCTTCCCTCTCTCTCTCTTTCTGTATCTTGCTGTCTCTCTCTCTCTCTCTCTCCTCTCTCTCTCTCCCCCCCCACTCTAAAGTGAACGCGTATCCAGTATTCTGAGGGCTGCCCGGCTGTTTTCCTGTGCTGCTGAGCTACTTCTGTCTCAGTATTCATTAAAAAATCAAATTAATCCTGAAGTACAGACACTTGTTAAAAACGCCTCTCTTCCAGCTAAACTCTCGTCCACACGGCCTCATTGTGATGCTCTGTGGCGGCTGCTGTGTGTGTCATCATAAATAGATCATCCGCGGTTGACCACGCGATCTCAGAGCCATCACTGACATTACTGGTGATTTTCTGGTCAGTGGCTTTGATATCAGTGATGCTAATTAGCGAGTGGTGCATTTGAGATCAGTGGCGGCAAGATCAGAGAACACAGATTAGTGGTGAATTTCAGATCAATGGCTTTGATATCAGTGATGCTAATTAGCGAGTGAGTGTATGAGTGAGTGAGTGGATATGCCTTTGGAGTAATAAATTCCATATTTTATCATGTACAAAAGTCAGGTTGTCTGAAACTACCTGCTCCTTGACTGCATAAAAGACAAAAAAGTTTGCAGAGGATGTTAACCAGGAACTCATGCGGAGTTGCCAATATTGCTTTAGGGTAATGCCGAGTACCCAAAAGATGTGTATTATTACAAACGTGTGGTGTTCGGTTGACCTTAGCTTTAATCTAAAATGAGAGATTAGAGATCTTGCATTGAAACTCCAGCGCTAGAGGGCTGCAGTGTGTGCAGGTTTAACTCCAGTCCTGGAGGGCCGCAGTTTCTGCAGGTTTAACTCCAATCCTGGAGGGCCGCAGTGTCTGCAGGTTTAACTCCAGTCCTGGAGGGCTGCAGCGTCTGCAGGTTTAACTCCAGTCCTGGAGGGCCGCAGCGTCTGCAGGTTTAACTCCAGTCCTGGAGGGCCGCAGTGTCTGCAGGTTTAACTCCAGTCCTGGAGGGCCGCAGCGTCTGCAGGTTTAACTCCAGTCCTGGAGGGCCGCAGCGTCTGCAGGTTTAACTCCAGTTCTGGAGGGCCACAGTGTCTGCAGGTTTAACTCCAGTCCTGGAGGGCCGCAGCGTCTGCAGGTTTAACTCCAGTCCTGGAGGGCCACAGTGTCTGCAGGTTTAACTCCAGTCCTGGAGGGCCACAGTGTCTGCAGGTTTAGCTCCAGTCCTGGAGGGCCACAGTGTCTGCAGGTTTAAACTCCAGTCCTGGAGGGCCACAGTGTCTGCAGGTTTAACTCCAGTCCTGGAGGGCCACAGTGTCTGCAGGTTTAACTCCAGTCCTGGAGGGCCGCAGTGTCTGCAGGTTTAACTCCAGTCCTGGAGGGCCGCAGTGTGTGCTAATTTCAGTAGCCAATGTTGGCCTTTTTAAGGTGTGTGGAATAAATGATGTAGATAATAGTCCTGAAACACATCATAAACCTTCAGACACTGCAGCCCTCCAGAATTCCAGCTTCAGGTCCCTGCCATGTAGTCTGGTCTGTAATAAATGTATCTTCTCCTGGTTTAAGCGGGTATTGTTTTTGGGATGAAAGCGCATGTATATCTGCTGCTTCTCAGTACCCTGGATTGATGGTGACACTCCGGCGATGAGTGACCCTGTAACACAGCACAGCAAGCCACCTTTACAAGCCTAGCTCTCCTGCAGCGACAGTCCACACTCTAAAGATCTGTGGAGGAGAGTCGTTATGCTTCTGTTAACTTCAAAATTATTTGTTTTCCTTTGGAGGAAAAAAGGCGCAGACATGGCTGAGCTGCCTAACAAACGTGATGCACGTTATGCTCAGCAAAGCTCTGGAAAACGTGCTGCTGTCCTCAGGCTGTAGGTGCTGGTCTTAGTGCTGCAGGTGACAGGCTGTAGGTGCTTGTCTTAGTGCTGCTGGTGACAGGCTGTAGGTGCTTGTCTTAGTGCTGCTGTGGACAGGCTGCAGGTGCTTGTCTTAGTGCTGCTGTCATCAGGTTGTAGGTGCTTGTTTTAGTGCTGCTGTGGACAGGCTGTAGGTGCTTGTCTTAGTGCCGCTGTCGTCAGGCTGTAGGTGCTTGTTTTAGTGCTGCTGTGGACAGGCTGTAGGTGCTTGTCTTAGTGCTGCTGTGGTCAGGCTGTAGGTGCTTGTCTTAGTGCTGCTGGTGACAGGCTGTAGGTGCTTGTCTTAGTGCTGCTGGTGACAGCTGTAGGTGCTTGTCTTAGTGCTGCTGGTGACAGGCTGTAGGTGCTTGTCTTAGTGCTGCTGGTGACAGGCTGTAGGTGCTGGTCTTAGTGCTGCTGTGGTCAGGCTGTAGGTGCTTGTCTTAGTGCTGCTGGTGACAGGCTGTAGGTGCTGGTCTTAGTGCTGCAGGTGACAGGCTGTAGGTGCTTGTCTTAGTGCTGCAGGTGACAGGCTGTAGGTGCTTGTCTTAGTGCTGCTGTGGACAGGCTGCAGGTGCTTGTCTTAGTGCTGCTGGTGACAGGCTGTAGGTGCTTGTCTTAGTGCTGCAGGTGACAGGCTGTAGGTGCTTGTCTTAGTGCTGCTGTGGTCAGGCTGTAGGTGCTTGTCTTAGTGCTGCTGGTGACAGCTGTAGGTGCTTGTCTTAGTGCTGCTGTGGTCAGGCTGTAGGTGCTTGTCTTAGTGCTGCTGGTGACAGGCTGTAGGTGCTTGTCTTAGTGCTGCTGGTGACAGCCTGTAGGTGCTTGTCTAATGCATGCTTTCTGAGAGGGTTTGGCTTTGTTTGTCGGAAGCCAGTGGTTCTGTCTCCTCTCTCTCCCTCGCACAGAGGAAGTGAGAAGCGGCCCTTGTGGCATCAGGACATTCTGGGGTTTGTGTTCCCATGTTTCTGCTCTCTCTGCTCATCCTGCATTTGTCCTTCTGCCAGAACACTGTGGTCCTCATGCTTTCTTCTGTCCGTCTCTCTCTCCCCTTCACGCTCTCTCTCCTTCCTCTCTCTCTCTCTCTCTCCCCCACCATTTCTCCTCTCCTCTCAGGCTCAGTGGCTCCAGCCTGCCTCCCCCCATCATCAGCAGTAAGAACTGGTTGAGGCTGCACTTCACATCGGACGGGAATAACAGGAAGTCAGGATTCCGCGCGCAGTACCAAGGTCTGCTTTCTGTCACTCTCACACACACACACACATACACTCACACTCTCACACTCTCACACTCTCACACACACACTCATACACTCACACTCTCACACTCTCACACACACACACTCACACTCACTCACTCTTACACTCATACACACACACACACACACACACACATACACACACACACACACTCACACACACACACACACTCTCACACTCTCACACTCACACACACACACTCATACACTCACACTCTCACACTCTCACACTCTCACACTCACACTCACACACTCACACACTCTCACTCTCACACACACACACACACACACACACACACTCACACACGCACACACACACACACACTCATACACTCATACACTCACACACACACACACACACACTCATACACTCATACACTCACACTCACTCACACACACACACACGCGCTCACACACACACACACACTCACACACACACACACACACACACGCATGTGTTCAACCCATAATGAGTCAGAGAGGCAGTTAGTCAGTGAGAGGTAGTGTGTCAGTGAGTCAAAGATTCAGTGAGTCGGAGAGGCAGTGAGCAAAAGAGTCAATGAGAATCCGTGAGTCAGAGAGTTAGTGAGTCAAAGAGGCAGTGAGTCACAGAGACCTGGCCTTTCCTGGTGGCACTTCTTTTTTGTTATGGGCATATGATCCAAGAGCATCTCAGATACTCTGTGCAACATACAGCTTCAAACTCTTGCATTTATATTTCACAAGTGTTATTTTCACACAGGGACCGCCACATATTTGTCTGTTTTATGCATGAGTTCATAAATACAAAGACTTCAAGCAGCTGCCGCCAACAAGTAAAACATCCACATACAGTACTCAGAGCAGCAGCTGGCTTTGAAGTGAAGAGCTGGTCAGGACTGGCTGTGCAGGTAAGAGGGGCAGAGTGGAGACGGAGCTGAAGGCACACCTGTGTCAGGCAGCTGAGCAGGCTCTGAAAGGCTGTCCCTGGGGATACAGAGCCAGTCGGGGCTTAGCTGCAGCCTGTCAGCCAGTGAGCCTGTGAGCCTGTGAGCCCTGCTCAATGGCTTTCATACACGGCACGGACACTGGCCTTCTGAGCACACCACAGTACTTACTTACACACACACACACACACACCACAGTACTTACTTACACACACACACACACACACACACACACACACACAGTACTTACTTACACACACACACACACACCACAGTACTTACTTACACACACACA
>NC_049201.1:86314561-86354561 GCF_013347855.1 Anguilla anguilla
GAGTTTAGATATGCAGAGGAGTTTAGATATGTGGAGGAGTTTAGATATGTGGAGGAGTTTAGATATGTGGAGGTGTTTAGATATGCAGAGGAGTTTAGATATGTGGAGGTGTTTAGATATGCAGAGGAGTTTAGATATGCGGAGGAGTTTAGATATGTGGACTAGTTTAGATATGTGGAGGAGTTTAGATATGCAGAGGAGTTTAGATATGTGGAGGTGTTTAGATATGCAGAGGAGTTTAGATATGTGGAGGAGTTTAGATATGTGGAGGTGTTTAGATATGCAGAGGAGTTTAGATATGTGGAGGTGTTTAGATATGCAGAGGAGTTTAGATATGCAGAGGAGTTTAGATATGCGGAGGAGTTTAGATATGTGGACTAGTTTAGATATGTGGAGGAGTTTAGATATGTGGACTAGTTTAGCTATGTGGAGGAGTTTAGATTACAGAGGAGTTTAGATATGTGGAGGAGTTTAGATATGTGGAGGAGTTTAGATATGCAGAGCAGTTTAGATATGTGGAGGAGTTTAGATATGTGGAGCAGCTTAGATATGGAGAAGAGTTCAGATATATGGAGGAGTTTAGATATGCAGAGGAGTTTAGATATGTGGACTAGTTTAGCTATGTGGAGGAGTTTAGATATGTGGAGGAGTTTAGATATGCAGAGGAGTTTAGATATGTGGACTAGTTTAGCCATGTGGAGGAGTTTAGATATGTGGACTAGTTTAGATATGTGGGGGAGTTTAGATATGTGGACTAGTTTAGCTATGTGGAGGAGTTTAGATATGTGGAGGAGTTTATATGGCTCCTGCGTGAATCCTCAGGTTTTCGGGGCAGAAGAGTTTCTGAGTCACAGCTTGCTGGTGTGGGAGACAGATGGTTTGCAGTTAACGGCATCCACAGGGCATTTTCTCGCGACACTGTTAAAGTGTGTTTCGGACATGTAATAAGGGCGCTCTGAAAACTGCAAGCCGATGAATCATCAAAGATCAAGTTGCTCAATAACCATGCAGAGCTCAGTTTACGTTTGGTCAAACAGGACTTGCTGTGCATACGCTGTGTATGCATGTGTGTGTGTGTGTGTGCGCGCGTGTGTGTATGTGTGTGTATGTGTGTGTGTGTGTGTGCGTGCGTGTGTGTGTGTATGTGTGTGTGTGTGTGTGTGCGCGTGCGCGTGTGTGTATGTGTATGCATGTGTTTGTGTGTGTGTGTGTATGTGTATGCGTGTATGTGTGTGTGTGTGTGCGTGTGTGTGTGCGTGTGTGTGTGTGTGTGTGTGTGCGCGTGTGTGTATGTGTATGCGTGTGTGTGTGTGTGCGCGCATGTGTGTATGTGTATGCGTGTGTGTGTGTGTTTGTGCGTGTGTGTATGTGTGTATGTGTGTGTGTGTGTGTGTATGTGTATGCATGTGTGTGTGTGTGTGCGCGTGTGTGTATGTGTATGCGTGTATGTGTGTGTGTGTGTGTATGTGTATGCGTGTGTGTGTGTGTGCGCGCGCATGTGTGTATGTGTATGCGTGTGTGCGTGCATGCGTGTGTGTGTGTGTGTTTGCATATGTGTATGTTCGAGTGTGTGTGTGTGTGTTTGCATGTGTGTATGTGTGAGTGTGTGTGTGTGTGTGTTTGTGAGAGAGATTTTGGCTGTGTCCCTATATGCAAGGCAGCATTTTGACCATTTTCATAATTTTGCACACTTGTCCTTTGTAGACATGTCCCAAACCGAAATCATCAAAAACTGCATTGTATGTGGGTGTATGGGTGTGTGTACGAGTGTGTGTGTGTGTGTGAGGCTTTGTGTTGTTTGCACGGTGAATGTAGTGTGGCTGATGCACTCTGGCTCCCCCTGCAGGAGAGGGGCAGCGGTGCATTTCTCCTGTGATGAGGGCTACGAGCTGCAGGGCTCTAAAAGCATCACCTGCCTGCGCATGAGCGACGGCTACACTGCCTGGAGCGAGGAGCGGCCCGTCTGCAGAGGTGAGGAGCGCCGCGCGTCTGCCTGTCTGTCTGCACGTCTGTCTCTGTCTGTCTGCCTGTGTGTCTGTCTGTCTGTCTGTCTGTCTGTCTGTCTGTCTGCCTGTCTGTGTCTGTCTGTCTGTCTGTCTGCCTGCCTGTCTGTCTGTCTGTCTGTCTGTCTGCCTGTCTGTCTGTCTGTCTGTCCGTCTGCATGTCTGTCTGTCTGTCTGTCTGTCTGCCAGCCTGCCTGCCTGCCTGTCTGTCTGTCTGTCTGCCTGTCTGCCTATCTGTCTGTCTGTCTGTCTGTCTGCACGTCTGTCTGTCTGCTGTCTGTCTGCACGTCTGCCTGTCTGTCTGTCTGCACGTCTGTCTGTCTGTCTGTCTACACGCCTGCCTGCCTGCCTGCCTGTCTGTCTGTCTGTCTACGCATCTGTCTGTCTGCCTTTCTGTCTGTCTGCACGTCTGTCTCTGTCTGTCTGCCTGTGTGTCTGCCTGCCTGCCTGTCTGTCTGTCTGTCTGTCTGCCTGCAGGTCTGTCTGTCTGTCTGTCTGTGTGTCTGCCTGATGCAGGCATATGCTTCTCTGAAGCCACAGTCAGTGGTGTGTGGCTTTAGCTGAGTGAACAGAGCTCTTCCTCTCAGAGTCTGTGTGCAAATCCTCCACGCAGTCCCCATCCTCCAGGAAATTAAAGCATGAATCCATTTCAATTTGAACCAGTTCTGCTAATGAGCTAAAGCTACATTCCACATCAAATAAGGTCCCGTCTTTCAGCTCTTTCTACTCAAAGCTGTTTTTCATCTCAAAATATTACTTTTTATTCACTTCATCATTTTTATGCTGTCTGCAGAAATACAGATATGAGGAGGTTTCATAGCTGCTAGGGGAAGAGTTAATGAGCTGTGTGTGTGTGTGTGTTTAACTGTGTGTGTGTGTGTGTGTGTGTGCAACTGTGTGTTTGTGTGTGTGTAACTGTGCTTAACTGTGTGTATGTGTGTTTGTGTGTGTTTGTCTAACTGTATGTGTGCATGCGTGTGTCTGTGTGTTTGTATGTGCGTGTGTGTTTGTGTGTGCATGTGCTTGTGCTTGTACATCATTATCTTGATGTTTTAGCTCATTGTAGTTCGATTTACCATAACATTCTGACCTAGCCTATGTTTACTGTGTGAACTGGACTTAATGTGTTCATGGCTATGAGTAACTGTTACATATTGTGTGTTGTACCTTATCGGACCTGTGTTTCGTAGGTGTTCCAATGACCTTTCATATGCACTTTTTGTACGTCGCTTAAAAGTGGATAAAAAAAGTGTCTGCACCAAATAAATGTCATGTAATTCATGTGTGTGTGTATATGTGTGTGCATCTGTGTGTCTGTGTGTTTGCGTGTGTGTATGGGTGTGTGTGTGTGCTTGCATGTGTGTGTGTGGGTGTGTGTGTGTAGTTGTGGGTGTGGGTGTGCGGGTGTGTGCGTGTGTGGGTGTGTGTGTGTGTGTGTGTGTGTGTGGGTGTGTGTGGCTGTGTGTGCGGGTTTGGGTGTGTGTGAGTGTGAGTGTGAGTGTGGGTGTGCGGGTGTGTGGGTGTGTGTGTGTGTGTGTGTGAGTCTGAGTGTGAGTGTGGGTGTGTGTGTGTGTGGGTGTGGGTTTGTGTGGGTGTGTGTGTATGTGTGTGTGTGTGTGGATGTGGGTTTGTGTGTGTGTGTGTGGGTGTGTGGGTGTGTGTGGGTGTGGGTGTGGGTGTGTGTGAGTGTGAGTGTGGGTGTGTGGGTGTGTGTGTGTGTGTGGGTGTGGGTGTGGGTGTGTGGGTGTGGGTGCGTGTGTGGGTGTGGGTGTGTGTGGGTACGTTTCCCGGGAGGTTCACACATGTTGTGGCTGTCCACATTCTGGCACTCCGCAGCATGTTGCTACGGTCACCATGTTGCTACGGTCAGCGTGTGTTTCTTCATAGAAGTGGGTTCAGCAGACTGACGCTGCGGGGCAGGACATTTTACACTCCACTGGCTGTAATCATCCAAATGGCATCATGTTACAGATGACATGCTGAGAGAGAGAGACAAAGAAAGAGAGAGAGAGAGAGAGAGAGACAAAGAGAGAGAGAGAGAGAGAGACAGAGAGAGAGAGAGGGTGTATTTGTGAGAGACAGAGAGAGAGAGAATATGTGAGATTGAGAGAGAGACGGAGAGGCAGAGAGAGAGAGACAGAGCAGCAGCCTCAAAACAGCAACACACAAACAATTAGAGTCAACCAAATTATAGCAAAGCACAAACAAAATTACATCACGCATTGGGATGCACAAACAAGAACACAAAGCCAATTAGAGTGCTATCAGGCCCTAAAAAGAGAGTATACTGTGGCAGATTACCTGACCACAGTGAAAGATTTAAAAACAAGATAAATATTGACAAGATAGAATCAGTGAACACAACCTGGCTATTGAGACAGGTAGACACCGGCAGACCTGGCTGCCCAGAGAGGACAGGTTGTGCTTACTTTGTAACATTGAAGAGGTGGAGACAGAGCTTCATTTCCTCACGAAATGTGAGAAATACAGAGAGGCAAGGTCGCTGTTCTTCCTCAAAATGCAAGAAATCTGCCCACAATTTGAGATGCTCTGAGACAGAGAAGCTGCCATTCCTTTTGAGAGAGAGATGGGAATGTGTGGATTTGGCAGCACAATACATTGCCACTTGCCACAGACTGAAGGACAGGGAGTAACATTGACACCAAAAAGCAAAGTTATTATAGTTCATCGCCATTTTGTCTGCGTTATCTTCTAGATGTAGAATTTTATTTCCGTCTTCTGGATTTTGTTCTGTTTATTGTAGTTAAATTGTTATTACCTATCTGTTATGTTTGTCACTTCAGTGTATGCTTTGGCAATGTAAATGTACCCTTACCATGCCAATAAAGCTTATTTGAATTTGAATTTGAATTTGAGAGAGAGAGAGGCAGAGACAGACAGAGAGAATATGTGAGATAGAGAGAGAGAGGCAGAGAGAGAGATAGATAGAGAGAGAGGAAAGAGAGAGAGATAGAGAGAGAGAGAGACAGAGAGAGAGAGAGAGAGAGAGATTGTGATGTGTTGTATGTGGGGTTCCACAGGCCCGTGCTGTGAAGAACGATTAAAGCGATCACTCAGGGACTGTAGCCAGAATCCTTCCAGCACTGGCACTTCACTCCACTCACAAATATACGTTTTTTTTCCTCTTTACAAGCACAATTCAGCAATCACTGAAATAAACTCTAAAAAAAGATTGCTTGCTTTTATTGGTAAGTGGAAATTAAATGAAGGGTAAAAGCTGACTGAATCCAGGCTTCTGCATGTTTCCCTGAACAGGGTTTCCTTTAATAGAGCCTTTCGTTTTCCTGCGTCCGATCTCTGGATGGGTTTGGCCGCAGAGAAAGAGGTTTCTGTTTGTTTTGCGAAGGCTGTGATTGGCTATAACTCCTCACCTTGCACTCCCCCCTCCTCTTCAGTGCTGATTGGGGGGTGGTGGGTTGGAGGGGGGGGGGGTGGGGTGCGATTTAAAGGTGCTTCTGTGCTCCTCTCCACAGAAGACCAGGGAAGAGTTACTGTGCTGTTTTGCTGTTTTATCCATCCAACGAAAACCAAATGGCTAGTTGTAACTCAAAAGCTCCTCATTAATTCAGTGGATAATATGCTAAGCTATGAATTATGGAAATAGCAGTGCAGCAGCATCTTAGCATTAAATGCCATGAAGTTAACTGCCATCCATCATTGCTGCATAAAATGGTGCTGATGGATTAAGGGATAAGTACATCTGACTCATTGCATACACACTAATATACACATACACACATACTAATATACAGAGACACACACACACAAACCTGGCTGCAGTCATCTTCACAATTAAAAGAGGTTTTGAATTTATTTTCCTTATTTATGATAATATGCTGTTCACTTAAGCACACATGCGGGCAGTCAAATTAATGTAGACACACACATACTCTCTCACACACACACACACAAACACACAAACACATAGTCACTCACACACAGACTCACCCCCCCCCCCCCCCCCACACACACACACACACTCACACACACACACACACACACACAGTCACACACATGCACACACACACACACACACACACACACTCACAGTCACACACACACACACGCACACACACACTCACAGTCACACACACACACACACACACACACTCACAGTCACACTCACTCACAGTCACGCACACACACACACACACACACACACACACACGCACAGTCACGCACACACACACTCACACACACACACACACTCACACACACACACACACACACACACACTCACAGTCACACACACACACACACGCACAGTCACGCACACACACACTCACAGTCACACACAGACACTCACAGTCACACACACACACACACGCACACACACACACACTCACAATCACTCACACACTCACAGTCACACACACACACACACACACACACGCACACACACACACGCACAGCTCTGTATCTCAGCTGTATCTCTGACCTTTGTCAGTCTCCCGGCGAGGTTCTTGGTACTGAGAGGGGCTGTTAGCCTCTGTGCAGCGTTAGCGCTGTTAGCGCCGCGCTGCGCTGTTAGTGCTGTTAGCGCCACGCTGCACTGTTAGTGCTGTTAGCGCCGCGCTGTGCTGTTAGTGCTGTTAGCGCCGCGCTGTGCTGTTAGCGC
This sequence comes from Anguilla anguilla, assembly GCF_013347855.1. Lineage (NCBI taxonomy): Eukaryota > Metazoa > Chordata > Actinopteri > Anguilliformes > Anguillidae > Anguilla > Anguilla anguilla. Next base: position 86,321,204 of record NC_049201.1, read on the forward strand.
CGCGCTGCGCTGTTAGTGCTGTTAGCGCCGCGCTGCGCTGTTAGTGCTGTTAGTGCCGCGCTGCGCTGTTAGTGCTGTTAGCCCCGCGCTGTGCTGTTAGCGCCGCGCTGCGCTGTTAGTGCTGTTAGCGCCGCGCTGTGCTGTTAGTGCTGTTAGCGCCGCGCTGCGCTGTTAGTGCTGTTAGTGCCGCGCTGCGCTGTTAGTGCTGTTAGCCCCGCGCTGTGCTATTAGCGCCGCGCTGCGCTGTTAGCGCTGTTAGTGCTGTTAGCCCCGCGCTGTGCTGTTAGCGCTGTTAGCGCCGCGCTGCGCTGTTAGCGCTGTTAGTGCTGTTAGCGCCGCGCTGTGCTGTTAGTGCTGTTAGCGCCGCGCTGCGCTGTTAGTGCTGTTAGCGCCGCGCTGCGCTGTTAGTGCTGTTAGCCCCGCGCTGTGCTGTTAGTGCTGTTAGCGCCGCGCTGCGCTGTTAGCGCTGTTAGTGCTGTTAGCCCCGCGCTGTGCTGTTAGTGCTGTTAGCGCCGCGCTGCGCTGTTAGCGCTGTTAGTGTTGTTAGCGCCGCGCTGTGCTGTTAGCGCTGTTAGTGCTGTTAGCGCCGCGCTGCACTGTTAGTGCTGTTAGCGCCGCGCTGTGCTGTTAGCGCTGTTAGCGCTGTTAGTGCTGTTAGCGCCGCGCTGTGCTGTTAGTGCTGTTAGCGCCGCGCTGCGCTGTTAGCGCTGTTAGCGCCGCGCTGCGCTGTTAGTGCTGTTAGCGCCGCGCTGTGCTGTTAGTGCTGTTAGCGCCGCGCTGCGCTGTTAGCGCTGTTAGTGTTGTTAGCGCCGCGCTGTGCTGTTAGCGCTGTTAGTGCTGTTAGCGCCGCGCTGCACTGTTAGTGCTGTTAGCGCCGCGCTGTGCTGTTAGCGCTGTTAGCGCTGTTAGTGCTGTTAGCGCCGCGCTGTGCTGTTAGTGCTGTTAGCGCCGCGCTGCGCTGTTAGCGCTGTTAGCGCCGCGCTGCGCTGTTAGTGCTGTTAGCGCCGCGCTGTGCTGTTAGCGCTGTTAGCGCCGCGCTGTGCTGTTAGCGCTGTTAGCGCCGCGCTGTTAGCGCTGTTAGCGCCGCGCTGTGCTGTTAGCGCCGCGCTGTGCTGTTAGCGCCGCGCTGTGCTGTTAGTGCTGTTAGCGCCGCGCTGTGCTGTTAGTACTGTTAGCGCCGCGCTGCGCTGTTAGTGCTGTTAGCGCCGCGCTGCGCTGTTAGTGCTGTTAGCGCCGCGCTGTGCTGTTAGTGCTGTTAGCGCCGCGCTGTGCTGTTAGTGCTGTTAGCGCCGCGCTGTGCTGTTAGTGCTGTTAGCGCCGCGCTGTGCTGTTAGCGCTGTTAGCGCCGCGCTGTGCTGTTAGCGCTGTTAGCGCCGCGCTGTGCTGTTAGCGCTGTTAGCTCCGTGCTGTGCTGTTAGTGCTGTTAGTGCCGCGCTGTGCTGTTAGTGCCGCGCTGTGCTGTTAGTGCCGCGCTGTGCTGTTAGCGCTGTTAGCGCCGCGCTGTGCTGTTAGTGCTGTTAGCGCCGCGCTGTGCTGTTAGCGCTGTTAGCGCCGCGCTGCCTCAGCAGGATGCTGTAATTGGGTTGTGACGCCAGGCGGCCATTTTTAACCAGCGGTCCGCTTGGCCCCTCTGGCCCCCGCCGCCTGTGCGGTGGGGTATAATGAGAGAGGGAGCAGTCAGGTGCGGCTGCAGGTAAGAATGAGCAACACATGTTCTGTTTTTCTCTGAGCACATTTGTCCGGGGAGAGGGGTCAGAACAAAAGATCCCGGCCAGCTAATTCTCCCTTTGTCCTCTGTTCGCTTCGCAGAATCATTTGAATAATATTGACAGACACCTTTCGAAGAAAAAATAAAAAAAAGAAGTGCACAAAAGGTTTCTTGCTTTATTTGGAGATCTGAAAATCAATTTACCCAATCCTCACTGATAGAATATTCACTCCACTTCACCGGCAGCAGTACAGCAGGTGGAGAAAGTGAAAAAAACAACAACATGCAGCTACAGCTGGAAACTTTCAGTTGTCGGATTGAAAGATGTGACCTGGGATGTACAGAATATCTATTGTTCAGTATGTGCTAAACAAAGAACCATAGATATTATTACATTGCATTCAATTTGCAGACAGTCTAATGTGGATCAGCCTACGATGCAGGAGTACATTCAGGTCGTTAAAATGAATCATATTCCCAGACCAATGAGTAAAAATGCTGCATCACCACAGTACTGGCTATCTATGCTACCCAACCCTTGAACAGTCTAAAGAGCTGGGTCTTCAGTCTCCTGCTACAGAGTGGGGATGGGGGGGAGGAAGGGGGGGGCAGTGGAGCAGTCTGAAGAGCTGGATCTTCAGTATCCACAGGAAGTTCTCCCTTCATTGTGCGGTCCTGATGGTGGAGGGAGAACATTAGGCACACCATGTTTCATGTGTATCCAGAGGGAAATCCCGAGGAAGCTGATGTCCTATCTGCAGATGTAAATAGTTTCCTATCTGCACTCACAGTCAAGACCAACACAACTGTAGATAAAGTACTCATGTCTTTACTCATAGAGAATAACATAGTTAAAATGTTGATAAAATTACATCTGTACTCATAGAGATTACCATAGATAGGTCCAGGAGCCATAGATCCTTTGTGTCAGGGGCAGGTCCTGTGTGTCGGGGGTAGGTCCAGGAGGCTGGGGGTACCTGCAGTGCAGAGGACAATTCTGTGGTGTTTTTATTGCTGACAGCTTCAGCACTTGTTTACAGTGGAGAGCTCTGTGGGTTTTGCATTATGTAATGTTTTAGAACTAGCTTTTGACAGGACAGCTCCATTGGGTTTTGTGTTATGCATTGCATCTGCTCTGGCTTTCAGTTGATAATGCCATGGGTTTTGTGTTATGCATCGTTTCAGAACTAGATTCTGATGGACAGCTCCATGGGTTTTGTCTTACGTTGTTTTAGCACTAGCTTTCAATGGACAGCTCAATAGGCATTGTGTTGCGTTATTTCAGCACTAGCTCTCAGTGGACAACTCCATGGGTTTGTGTTGTGTCATGTGTTTCAGCACTGGCATTTGTTGGACAGCTCCATGGGTTTGTGTTGTGTCATGTGTTTCAGCACTGGCTTTTGATGGAGAACTCCCTGGGTTTGTGTTGTGTCATTTCAGAATTAGGTTTAATGAACAGTTCCATTAGGTTTTCTGTCTGTCCTCATTTCTGATGGAAAGCTCCTTTATTTTCTGTATTCTGAAGATTCTGCTGGAAATGTTCCTAAAGCTGCTCTCTCTCTCTCTCTCTGTATCTCTCTCTCTCTCTCTCCCTCTCCACATCCTTCTCTTTCAGCACCCATGTGTGGTGGACAGCTCCAGGGTCCTCGGGGAATACTCACTTCTCCAAATTTCCCCGTCCAGTACGACAACAACGCCAACTGCTCCTGGGTCATCACAGCGACTGACCCCTTTAAGGTAAAATGGCTGGTGGAAGCCTCTCCTGTAGTACTGTGTGTTGCCTGTAGGGTTTAAAATAGTCACTGGCTCTCCTGTAGTACTGTGTGGTCTGTAGGGTGTAAAATAGTCACAGGCTCTCCTGTAGTACTGTGTGTAGCCTGTAGGGTGTTAAATAGTCAGTGACTCTCCTGTTGTACTGTGTGTGGCCTGTAGGGTGTAAAATAGTCAGTGACTCTCCTGTTGTACTGTGTGTGGCCTGTAGGGTGTAAAATAGTCACAGGCTCTCCTGTAGTACTGTGTGTGGCCTGTAGGGTGTTAAATAGTCAGTGACTCTCCTGTAGTACTGTGTGTGGTCTGTAGGGTATAAAATAGTCACAGGCTCTCCTGTAGTACTGTGTGTGGCCAGTAAACTGAACCTGTAGAGCTGTCTTTCCAAAGCTCTGAACCCCTCATCGTATAAAACTCAGGCATCCACTTTTAAATGAATGGATTTCCTGTAATAAAATTCCCCAGTGGAACCCTGCTCTGGGAAAGCCGCTGAAGGATCCCGCCATGCTCTCAGTGTCTGGCATCATCCCCAGCGCTCTGCGATTACCGCGCAGGGCTGCTAACGTGCTAACGTGCTAACGGCGGTGTGAAGCATGCTGTGTCTGTAAGCGGGCGGGGGAGATGGCTTCACTGCTGCCTGTTCTCAGACAGGAAGTTTGTGTTTTACAGCTTCCTGTGTGATGGGTTTCTCCCTCTGACCGTGTCACCTGTGTCACTGTCACCTGTTCGTGGCAGAGAGAGGGATGTGGAGAGAGAGAACGCGAGACGTGGAGGGAAAGAGACAGATAGAAAGGCAGAGAGGAGAGGGGAGAGATAGAAAAATAAAAAGGAGAGGAAGAATAGTATGTGTGAGACAAAGAGAGGTAGAGAGAATGAGAGAAGGGAGAATTTGAATGGGGTTCAGGTTTAGAGAGCGAAGGAAGTTTGGGAGTTTGGGCCAGTGAAGCGTTCTCCTCTCCCCACACCGCTCACCACGTTCCCCTCTCCCCACACCGCTCACCACACTCCCCCCTCCCTGTACTGCTCACCGAATTTTTGTTCCTGAAATGAACTCAAATGAACTTTTCATTATTATCAAGTACACGTTCCTGCTCTTCCATTAGTCCTATCAGTTCCCTGGATGATGTAAGGCACAATTTGCACATGTTTTGTTTCGTGACTTTCTAATGCACAGCTTGTTTATTCCAGCAAGCCGGTCTCATAAACTGAATTGATTTACATCTGATAAGTTTGTATCTATTTGCTTTATTACACCTCCCCCCCTTAAGTTTGTTATTGTGTTGCTTAGTTTAGTGATTCAGGCCCAGATTCAATCTAATCACAGGGTGTTGAGTCATTGACTTTAATTGAACAGAATTAATCTAGTTGATGTCATTTTAAGTGTTAATTTTGGGAATATTGTTGGTCATCGGGACGCAGCATAACTGTGATTACGCAGAAGTGTGTAATGGAAAAGGAGCGGAGTTTAGTGCACGTGGGGTGATCTTGTTTAGGGTGAAGTGTGGACTGTACGTCTGCGCGCTGTGGTTTTAATGGGCTTGTTGGGTTGTTGTGATTAAGGACCGTTGGCCTCTGCATTAGCGCCGTGGCTTGTTGGGTTGTTGTGGTTAAGGACCGTTGGCCTCTGCATTAGTGCCGTGGCTTGTTGGGTTGTTGTGGTTAAGGACTGTTGGCCTCTGCATTAGCGCCGTGGCTCGTTGGGTTGTTGTGGTTAAGGACCGCTGGCCTCTACATTAGTGCCGTGGCTTGTTGGGTTGTTGTGGTTAAGGACCGTTGGCCTCTGCATTAGCGCCGTGGCTCGTTGGGTTGTTGTGGTTAAGGACCGTTGGCCTCTGCATTAACGCCGTGGCTCGTTGGGTTGTTGTGGTTAAGGACGGTTGGCCTCTGTATTAGCGCTGTGGCTCGTTGGGTTGTTGTGGTTAAGGACCGTTGGCCTCTGCATTAGCGCCGTGGCTCGTTGGGTTGTTGTGGTGAAGGACCGCTGGCCTCTGCATTAGCGCCGTGGCTCGTTGGGTTGTTGTGGTTAAGGACTGTTGGCCTCTGCATTAGTGCCGTGGCTTGTTGGGTTGTTGTGGTTAAGGACCGTTGGCCTCTGCATTAGCGCCGTGGCTCGTTGGGTTGTTGTGGTTAAGGACGGTTGGCCTCTGTATTAGCGCCGTGGCTCGTTGGGTTGTTGTGGTTAAGGACGGTTGGCCTCTGCATTAGCGCCGTGGCTCGTTGGGTTGTTGTGGTTAAGGACCGTTGGCCTCTGCATTAGCGCCGTGGCTTGTTGGGTTGTTGTGGTTAAGGACTGTTGGCCTCTGCATTAGTGCCGTGGCTTGTTGGGTTGTTGTGGTTAAGGACCGTTGGCCTCTGCATTAGTGCCGTGGCTTGTTGGGTTGTTGTGGTTAAGGACCGTTGGCCTCTGCATTAGCGCCGTGGCTTGTTGGGTTGTTGTGGTTAAGGACCGTTGGCCTCTGCATTAGCGCCGTGGCTTGTTGGGTTGTTGTGGTTAAGGACTGTTGGCCTCTGCATTAGTGCCGTGGCTTGTTGGGTTGTTGTGGTTAAGGACCGTTGGCCTCTGCATTAGCGCCGTGGCTCGTTGGGTTGTTGTGGTTAAGGACCGTTGGCCTCTGCATTAGCGCCGTGGCTCGTTGGGTTGTTGTGGTTAAGGACCGTTGGCCTCTGCATTAGTGCCGTGGCTCGTTGGGTTGTTGTGGTTAAGGACCGTTGGCCTCTGCATTAGCGCCGTGGCTCGTTGGGTTGTTGTGGTTAAGGACCGTTGGCCTCTGCATTAGTGCCGTGGCTCGTTGGGTTGTTGTGGTTAAGGACCGTTGGCCTCTGCATTAGCGCCGTGGCTCGTTGGGTTGTTGTGGTTAAGGACCGTTGGCCTCTGCATTGGCACCATTTAGATAAATGGGGTTTGACTCTTTGTGCTATGCGCCGCATCACTGTCAGATGCACAGGGCGCTGCTCCCCCTCAGGCCACAGGGCACATGGAGCGGGGCGTTCACCACAATCGCTTACCAATCTGGGAGCAGTTGTGTTAATTTATGGGTGATTGCGCTCAGTGTGACAGAAATGAGAGAGAGAGAGAGGGAGAGATGGAGGGGGAGAGAGAGAGAGAGAGAGAGATGGAGGGGGATAGAGGGAGAGAGAGAGAGAGAGAGAGATGAAGGGGGATAGAGGGAGAGAGAGAGAGAGAGAGAGAGAGAGAGATGGAGAGCTATCCCTCACTTGTGCCAGAGCTAGCTTCGTGGCTTGGATCCACCCTCTGTGCGAAAACATGTTTTCTCCATTAGCTGATTAATCTACTGTTTCATAGGACAGTTTTTAATTATGAAAGCGGCACTTCTGTGGCGCTCGGGATCACTTTGGAACGGCTCTGGATCGCGTGAAACAGGAACGCGAGCGTGGAGATGACTCCAGGCTTTCTCGAAAAGCGGTTGCTCCCTCTGGTTCCAGAGTAACGGTAATCACACTCAGCCACTGTCCATTCCTCACCCCAAAAAGCACATCGGGGGTTTGGAAATCAATCGACCATCTGCTCTTGTGATTAGCAGATATCAGGCTTTACTCTGAAGTGAAAGTAGGCCACACGAACAGTATAATGTCACAGTTAAGCGGCTGATGTGGTTGCCGAGGTGATGCAGAATGAATATTCCACTCAGACAGACGTCACGCACCGCTAGACTTTCAGATAAATGACGCGGCGAGGCTTATAGCCTTGTGTGACAGTCAAACACTCTGGTGTTGTTTTAGGAGCTGACCGCGCCCTTTTTGTTATCCTTGTGCACATTTGATTGACGGGCATGTGTGACATCATCGCCGGATGAGCACACAAGCTCCGTTGGGCTCGCTATCAGTAGCGCTGTCAGTAGCGCTGTCAGTAATGCTGTCAGTAGCGCTGTAGTAGTGCTGTCAGTAGCGCTGTCAGTAGCGCTGTCAGTAGCACTGTCAGTAATGCTGTCAGTAGCACTGTAGTAGTGCTGTCAGTAGCGCTGTCAGTAGTGCTGTCAGTAGCGCTGTCAGTAGTGCTGTCAGTAGCGCTGTCAGTAGTGCTGTCAGTAGCGCTGTCAGTATCACTGTCTGTAGCGCTGTCAGCAGCACTGTCAGTGGCACTGTGAGTATCGTTGTTAGTATCGTTGTCAGTAGTGCTGTCCATATCGCTGTCAGTATCACTGTTAGTAGCGCTGTCAGTGGCTCTGTGAGTATCGTTGTCAGTATCGCTGTCAGTATTGCTGTCAGTGGCTCTGTGAGTATCGTTGTTAGTATCGCTGTCAGTAGCACCTGCAGTCTGTCGATGCAGCCGGACCTGCTATGAGGAGAAAACTACCCTGGCACTGTGACGCCCGACACCCCACCCCCCCCCACCCTCCGGCAACCCCCAGATGATTTCATTGCACAGATCGTTTACTGCTGGAGACGCATCTATTTGCATTTATATAAACAATAAGAATGTGCAGGAACCCGGAAACCAATTTCAGACTGAACTCAGACAGCATTGCTTATTTCTCTCCGTCCTTATTTCTGTTGACGTAGTTATTTTCACTTTTACTAAAATAAAATGCTTACTGTTTATATGACTTATTTACGTTGTAAAAAATGTGCAGGGACAGAAGGAGTCTGATTTGTTTTGTTTTTTTCCTCCCTGCGGGGCTAGAACACGGAATAGTTTCCCTTTTAGATTTACATTTTAATACTCGTCTTTTATCTGCGTCTTTGGGCTGACAGCGCCTGAGGTCATGGTGGCTCACGTGTGTCCAGCAGGCTGTTTAAAACATTAATTAAACTGTGAAATTGGGTGGTGCAGTGGATAGCACTGTCACCTCACAGCAGGAAGGTCCTGTGCTCCAGTCCGGCCTGGGCCTTTCTGTGTTCCAGTCCGGCCTGGGCCTTTCTGTGTTCCAGTCCGGCCTGGGCCTTTCTGTGTTCCAGTCCGGCCTGGGCCTTTCTGTGTTCCAGCCCGGCCTGGGCCTTTCTGTGCTCCAGTCCGGCCTGGGCCTTTCTGTGTTCCAGCCCGGCCTGGGCCTTTCTGCGTGGATTTTGGATGTTGTCCACAGCGGTTTCCAATTGGTTCAAAGTCCCCCCTGAGTGCTAAGGCATGCAGGGTGGGCCAATTGGAGAGTCTAAATTGCCTTCAGGTATGAGTGTGTGAGTGAATGGTGTGTGCGTGCAGTGTCCTGTCCAAGGTGTTTTTCTGCCTCTCCCCCATTGCATGCTGGGATAGGCTCCAGTCCCCCAGTGACCCTGACCAGGAATAAGTGGATTAGATAATGGATGGAAGAATACTTCCTGTTTATGTGCGTCTGTGTGTATGTGCATGTGTGTATGTGTGTGTATGTGCGTGCGTGTGTGTGTGTATGTGTGTGTGTGTGTGTGTGTGTGTGAATAGGGCTCAGCACTGCCAGCAGGTTGTACAGCGAGCCTCATTACACATGTAGTGCCGTTGTTTTTAAAGCTTCCAGAAGTGACGTTTTGTTCTGGGTTTGATTAGCCTCCCTGGCCCTGAAGCTGCAGTGAGAGCTCTGGGTCTGACTGCTGGCTGTGGATGAATTATTCATGCAGAGCTGAGATGCGAGCATATGGTGGAGTTTGATACGTAGAATTGACGCACCGCATGTCTGAAGGAACACCATTAATTAAACATCCTTAGAGCTGCTGATTAATAGCACACACAAGTCAGGCTCTTCTGAAACAGTTTGGGTGGGGGAGGGGGGGGTTAAAGCCTTTTCTGTAACACTGATCTCTCTCACTCCTGTGACACACCTGTAACGCTGTAACACTGATCTCTCTCACTCCTGTTACACCTGTAACCCTGTAACACTGATCTCTCTCACTCCCGTTACACCTGTAACACTGATCTCTCTCACTCCTGTGACACACTGTAACCCTGTAACACTGATCTCTTTCACTCCCGTTACACCTGTAACCCTGTAACACTGATCTCTCTCACTCCTGTTACACTTGTAACACTGATCTCTCTCACTTCTGTGACACACTGTAACGCTGTAACACTGATCTCTCTCACTCCTGTGACACACTGTAATGCTGTAACACTGATCTCTCTCACTCCTGTGACACACTAAAGCTGTAACACTGATCTCTCTCACTCCTGTTACACCTGTAACCCTGTAACACTGATCTCTCTCACTCCTGTGACACACTGTAATGCTGTAACACTGATCTCTCTCACTCCTGTTACACCTGTAACCCTGTAACACTGATCTCTCTCACTCCTGTGACACACTGTAATGCTGTAACACTCATCTCTCTCACTCCTGTGACACACCTGTAACCCTGTAACACTGATCTCTCTCACTCCTGTGACACACCTGTAACGCTGTAATGCTGTAACACTGATCTCTCTCACTCCTGTTACACCTGTAACACTGATCTTTCTCATTCCTGTTACACCTGTAACCCTGTAACACTGATCTTTCTCATTCCCGTTACACCTGTAACCCTGTAACACTGATCTCTCTCACTCCCGTTACACCTGTAACCCTGTAACACTGATCTCTCTCAGTCCTGTGACACACTGTAACGCTGTAACACTGATCTCTCTCAGTCCTGTGACACACTGTAACAATGTAACACTGATCTCTCTCACTCCTGTGACACACTGTAACGCTGTAACGCTGGTCTCTCTCACTCCTGTGACACACTGTAACGCTGTAACGCTGATCTCTCTCACTCCTGTGACACACTGTAACGCTGTAACACTGATCTCTCTCAGTCCTGTTACACACTGTAACGCTGTAACGCTGGTCCCTTACAGGTGATTAAGCTGATGTTCGAGGAGTTTGAGCTGGAGCGGGGCTACGACACGCTAACCGTGGGAGACGGAGGCTCTGTAGGAGATCAGAAAACCATATTTCATGTGTGAGTATTTCTGTTTGGACCTTTCTTTCTCTCTCTCTCCCCCTCTCTCTCTTTCTTTCTATCTCTCTCTCTCTCTGTTTTCACTTAGCCTAACGTGCTCTGTGGGAGGATGGGAGCGGTTCTTACAGTGGAGATGTACATACTGGGGCCAAGGTACACAAAAGGAACAAAAGAAAAAAGCATGTTGCTTAACTTCCTTTTTGGTCAGGCAAAGTTGGCTACATGGCTCTCAAGAAGGAATAAAATCCAGAGTTGTGGGCCTGTGGATCTGGTTTTAATATTCAGGGGACTATGGCAGAGCAAGGGAAAGTGGTCGCACCATTTTACTTCATATTGTCTTTGTTATCCTAGCTTGTTGTTTTAGTTTTTTGTTTTCGCCTGGAACCTGTGAGGGGGAAGGGAGCAGCTGCTGGTTTTTTTATTTATTTCGTGTTTGTGTCGGTGCACTCTCTCTCCATCTCTCTCCGGGGCGACTGAGAACAATCCGCTTCTCTGGCGGACAGACTGCTACAGTGTCTATATAAATCAAAGTTCTGGAGATCTGCAGACTGAGTGCAGACCCAAGCCTTTCCTGGATGTGACTGGACATTGGACAGCAGTGAGTAGGGCGAGGTGTGGGCTGAGTCTGGGTCTGGTTCTGTTGCAGGCTGTGAGCTGGGTCTGGTTCTAGTTCTGGTTCTGTTGCAGGCTGTGAGCTGGTTCTGGTTCTGGTTCTGTTGCAGGCTGTGAGCTGGGTCTAGGTTTGGTTCTGGTTCTGTTGTAGGCTGTGAGCTGGTTCTGGTTCTGGTTCTGTTGCAGGCTGTGAGCTGGGTCTGGTTCTGTTGCAGGCTGTGAGCTGGTTCTGGTTCTGTTGCAGGCTGTGAGCTGGTTCTGGTTCTGTTGCAGGTTGTCTGGCACCAGCACACCGGACCTGGTGGTCAGCACGGGACACCAGATGTGGCTCAACTTCAGGACGGATGACACCAGCGGGTCCCTGGGGTTCAAGCTGTCCTATGAAGGTAAATTTAAACAGGAAACGCAGATAAACATGGACCCTGACCAGAGCAGAGAGGAGTGTGTGTGTGTGTGTGTGTGTGTGCGTGTGTGCGCGCGTGTGTGGGAGAGCTCCCTCTGTCTCCTCTCTCACCCCCTCAGAATTTTGATTTTGCACTCTCTCTGAAAGAAGCAGGTTGGGGGGAGGGGGGGGGGCTTCACAAAACATCACCTTCCCTCTTTTGATTATGGCAGCAGTCTGGGGGGGGGGGGGGTGATGAGGAAATTTAGCTTGAAAGTTAGAGGTTGCCGGTTTGAATCCCAGGTGTTCCTCCTGCCATTTTACACACAGTATGATGTAGAATAAATGGGGCGTTTGCATCAGGCTGTATTCAGGCCCAGAGAGCCTGGCCAGTCCTGCAATATGAAGCTGAGTGATCGCTGGGCAGTCCTGCTGTATGAAGCTGAGTGATCGCTGGCCAGTCCTGCAATATGAAGCTGAGTGATCGCTGGGCGGTCCTGCAATATGAAGCTGAGTGATCACTGGGCAGGCGTGCTGTATGAAGCTGAGTGATCGCTGGGCAGTCCTGCTGTATGAAGCTGAGTGATCGCTGGGCAGGCGTGCTGTATGAAGCTGAGTGATCGCTGGGCAGGCGTGCTGTATGAAGCTGAGTGATCGCTGGGCAGTCCTGCTGTATGAAGCTGAGTGATGGCTGGGCAGGCGTGCTGTATGAAGCTGAGTGATCGCTGGGCAGGCGTGCTGTATGAAGCTGAGTGATCGCTGGGCAGTCCTGCTGTATGAAGCTGAGTGATCGCTGGGCAGTCCTGCTATATGAAGCTGAGTGATCGCTGGGCAGTCCTGCAATATGAAGCTGAGTGATCGCTGGGCGGTCCTGCAATATGAAGCTGAGTGATCACTGGGCAGGCGTGCTGTATGAAGCTGAGTGATCGCTGGCCGGTCCTGCTGTATGAAGCTGAGTGATCGCCGGGCAGGCCTGCTGTATGAAGCTGAGTGATCGCTGGGCAGTCCTGCTATATGAAGCTGAGTGATCGCTGGGCGGTCCTGCTGTATGAAGCTGAGTGATCGCTGGGCAGTCCTGCTGTATGAAGCTGAGTGATCGCTGGGCAGGCGTGCTGTATGAAGCTGAGTGATCACTGGGCAGGCGTGCTGTATGAAGCTGAGTGATCGCTGGGCAGTCCTGCTGTATGAAGCTGAGTGATCGCTGGGCAGTCCTGCTGTATGAAGCTGAGTGATCGCTGGGCGGTCCTGCTGTATGAAGCTGAGTGATCACTGGGCGGTCCTGCTGTATGAAGCTGAGTGATCGCTGGGCAGGCGTGCTGTATGAAGCTGAGTGATCGCTGGGCGGTCCTGCTGTATGAAGCTGAGTGATCGCTGGGCAGGCGTGCTGTATGAAGCTGAGTGATGGCTGGGCGGTCCTGCTGTATGAAGCTGAGTGATGGCTGGGCAGGCGTGCTGTATGAAGCTGAGTGATGGCTGGGCAGGCGTGCTGTATGAAGCTGAGTGATGGCTGGGCAGGCGTGCTGTATGAAGCTGAGTGATCGCTGGGCAGGCGTGCTGTATGAAGCTGAGTGATGGCTGGGCAGCCGTGCTGTATGAAGCTGAGTGATCGCTGGGCAGGCATGCTGTATGAAGCTGAGTGATGGCTGGGCAGCCGTGCTGTATGAAGCTGAGTGATGGCTGGGCAGGCGTGCTGTATGAAGCTGAGTGATGGCTGGGCAGCCGTGCTGTATGAAGCTGAGTGATCGCTGGGCAGGCGTGCTGTATGAAGCTGAGTGATGGCTGGGCAGCCGTGCTGTATGAAGCTGAGTGATCGCTGGGCAGGCGTGCTGTATGAAGCTGAGTGATGGCTGGGCAGGCGTGCTGTATGAAGCTGAGTGATGGCTGGGCAGGCGTGCTGTATGAAGCTGAGTGATGGCTGGGCAGGCGTGCTGTATGAAGCTGAGTGATGGCTGGGCAGGCGTGCTGTATGAAGCTGAGTGATCGCTGGGCGGTCCTGCTGTATGAAGCTGAGTGATCGTTGGGCAGGCGTGCTGTATGAAGCTGAGTGATCGTTGGGCGGTCCTGCTGTATGAAGCTGAGTGATCGATGGGCAGGCGTGCTGTATGAAGCTGAGTGATCGCTGGGCGGTCCTGCTGTATGAAGCTGAGTGATGGCTGGGCAGGCGTGCTGTATGAAGCTGAGTGATCGCTGGGCAGGCGTGCTGTATGAAGCTGAGTGATCGCTGGGCAGGCGTGCTGTATGAAGCTGAGTGATGGCTGGGCGGTCCTGCTGTATGAAGCTGAGTGATGGCTGGGCAGGCGTGCTGTATGAAGCTGAGTGATGGCTGGGCGGTCCTGCTGTATGAAGCTGAGTGATCGCTGGGCAGGCGTGCTGTATGAAGCTGAGTGATGGCTGGGCGGTCCTGCTGTATGAAGCTGAGTGATCGCTGGGCAGGCGTGCTGTATGAAGCTGAGTGATCGCTGGGCGGTCCTGCTGTATGAAGCTGAGTGATCGCTGGGCAGGCGTGCTGTATGAAGCTGAGTGATGGCTGGGCAGGCGTGCTGTATGAAGCTGAGTGATGGCTGGGCAGGCGTGCTGTATGAAGCTGAGTGATGGCTGGGCAGGCGTGCTGTATGAAGCTGAGTGATGGCTGGGCAGGCGTGCTGTATGAAGCTGAGTGATCGCTGGGCGGTCCTGCTGTATGAAGCTGAGTGATCGTTGGGCAGGCGTGCTGTATGAAGCTGAGTGATCGTTGGGCGGTCCTGCTGTATGAAGCTGAGTGATCGTTGGGCAGGCGTGCTGTATGAAGCTGAGTGATCGCTGGGCGGTCCTGCTGTATGAAGCTGAGTGATCGTTGGGCAGGCGTGCTGTATGAAGCTGAGTGATCGCTGGGCAGGCGTGCTGTATGAAGCTGAGTGATCGCTGGGCAGGCGTGCTGTATGAAGCTGAGTGATGGCTGGGCGGTCCTGCTGTATGAAGCTGAGTGATGGCTGGGCAGGCGTGCTGTATGAAGCTGAGTGATGGCTGGGCGGTCCTGCTGTATGAAGCTGAGTGATCGCTGGGCAGGCGTGCTGTATGAAGCTGAGTGATGGCTGGGCGGTCCTGCTGTATGAAGCTGAGTGATCGCTGGGCAGGCGTGCTGTATGAAGCTGAGTGATCGCTGGGCGGTCCTGCTGTATGAAGCTGAGTGATCGTTGGGCAGGCGTGCTGTATGAAGCTGAGTGATCGCTGGGCGGTCCTGCTGTATGAAGCTGAGTGATTGTTGGGCAGGCGTGCTGTATGAAGCTGAGTGATCGCTGGGCGGTCCTGCTGTATGAAGCTGAGTGATCGCTGGGCAGGCGTGCTGTATGAAGCTGAGTGATGGCTGGGCGGTCCTGCTGTATGAAGCTGAGTGATCGCTGGGCAGGCGTGCTGTATGAAGCTGAGTGATGGTTGGGCGGTCCTGCTGTATGAAGCTGAGTGATCGTTGGGCAGGCGTGCTCTAAGCCCTGGGAAGTTAGCACTCTCAAACGAGCGGCTCGCTGCGGTCTCCTCCCACACTCAGCTTGCTCCCGTTTTGCTTGTTAAATGAACGCTCTTCCCCGTCTCCTGTTTGAAACAGACGCTCTCCCCCATTCTCCTCTTTAAAACGAACGCTCTCCCCCGTTCTAATGTTTGAAACGAATGCTTGTCGTTCAGAAATTGCATTTTTCATGCAACGTGTGACTGCACATTCTGCTTTACCCAGCATGCTTTGCCCAGCGTGGTTTATCCAGCGTGACGGCCACACTATGGTCTGTGTGCTGCAGAGATGCACAAATTTAGCCGGTTTACAGCCGATGAATTATTTATTTGGCTTATAAATTCAGGCATTAAGCAGCGGTTAATGTGGGACCCGCATCCTCCAGAGTTTTCGGGTTTTTGTCCCTCCTCCTTTCCCTTCTGCCTCCTCCCTCTCTCTCTGCTTCTCTCTCTCATCTCTTTCTCTGTTTCTCTCAACTGTTTCCCTCCCTCCCTCTCTCTCTCTCTCTCTTTTCTATTTAGTTTCCTCTATTGGCACTGCAATGATAACATGCATATTGCTGAAGCCTAGTGTGCAAGGAATAGTCTCTCTCTGTTTCTCTCTTTCCCTCCCTCTCTCCCCCCTCTCTCTCTATCTCTTGTTTTATGGTGCATTACCCGCTCATGATGCTGCTGTCCAAGCTGATGAGGCTGGGTGCATTTTTAGTGATGAGTTTATTAGTGCTATCTCAGATAGACCCTGGGGTTAATATTTTATATTAACTGCCAACTGATTCTCCTCTCATGAACTCTGGCGAGCTCATTGGACAACCTTGCCAAAGCTGTCTTTTTGTGCATGAAAAACTCTTAATAAACACTTGTGTTTATTTGTGAATGGATGATCTTAGTCTGACATTTCTTGGAAAAAAGTAACACTTGAGTTTGTAAGTGGAAGATTATGGTTTAATGTTTACTGTAAAATGGAAACACTTGCGTTTGTAAGTAGAAGATTACAGTTTAATGTTTACTGTAAAATAGTAACACTTGGGTTTGTAAATGGAAGATTACAGTTTAATGTTTACTGTAAAACAGTAACACTTGGGTTTGTAGGTAGAAGATTACGGTTTGATGTTTACTGTAAAACAGTAACACTTGGGTTTGTAAGTAGAAGATTACAGTTTAATGTTTACTGTAAAACAGTAACACTTGGGTTTGTAAGTAGAAGATTACAGTTTAATGTTTACTGTAAAACAGTAACACTTGGGTTTGTAAGTAGAAGATTACAGTTTAATGTTTACTGTAAAACAGTAACACTTGGGTTTGTAAGTAGAAGATTACAGTTTAATGTTTACTGTAAAACAGTAACACTTGGGTTTGTAAGTAGAAGATTACGGTTTACTGTAAAATAGTATCACTTGCGTTTGTAAATGGAAGATTACAGTTTAATGTTTACTGTAAAACAGTAACACTTGGGTTTGTAAGTAGAAGATTACAGTTTAATGTTTACTGTAAAACAGTAACACTTGGGTTTGTAAGTGGAAGATTACGGTTTGATGTTTACTGTAAAACAGTAACATTTGGGTTTGTAAGTAAAAGGTTACAGTTTACTGTAAAACAGTAACACTTTGGTTTGTAAGTAGAAGATTACAGTTTAATGTTTACTGTAAAACAGTAACACTTGGGTTTGTAAGTAGAAGATTACAGTTTAATGTTTACTGTAAAACAGTAACACTTGGGTTTGTAAGTAGAAGATTACGGTTTACTGTAAAATAGTATCACTTGCGTTTGTAAGTGAAAGATTACAGTTTAATGTTTACTGTAAAACAGTAACACTTGGGTTTGTAAGTGGAAGATTATGGTTTAATGTTTACTGTAAAACAGTAACACTTGGGTTTGTAAGTAGAAGATTACAGTTTAATGTTTACTGTAAAACAGTAACACTTGGGTTTGTAAGTAGAAGATTACAGTTTAATGTTTACTGTAAAACAGTAACACTTGGGTTTGTAAGTAGAAGATTACAGTTTAATGTTTACTGTAAAACAGTAACACTTGGGTTTGTAAGTGGAAGATTACAGTTTTATGTTTACTGTAAAATAGTATCACTTGGGTTTGTAAGTAAAAGATTACAGTTTACTGTAAAACACTTGCGTTTGTAAGTGGAAGATTACAGTTTAATGTTTACTGTAAAATAGTATCACTTGGGTTTGTAAGTGGAAGATTACAGTTTAATGTTTACTGTAAAACAGTAACACTTGAATTTGTAAGTGGAAGATTACAGTTTAATGTTTACTGTAAAACAGTAACACTTGGGTTTGTAAGTGGAAGATTATGGTTTAATGTTTACTGTAAAACAGTAACACTTGCGTTTGTAAGTGGAAGATTACAGTTTGATGTTTACTGTAAAATAGTAACACTTGCGTTTGTAAGTGGAAGATTACAGTTTAATGTTTACTGTGAAATAGTAACACTTGGGTTTGTAAGTGGAAGATTACAGTTTAATGTTTACTGTAAAACAGTAACACTTGGGTTTGTAAGTAGAAGATTACAGTTTAATGTTTACTGTAAAGCAGTAACACTTGGGTTTGTAAGTAGAAGATTACAGTTTAATGTTTACTGTAAAACAGTAACACTTGGGTTTGTAAGTGGAAGATTATGGTTTGATGTTTACTGTAAAACAGTAACACTTGGGTTTGTAAGTGGAAGATTACAGTTTAATGTTTACTGTAAAACAGTAACACTTGGGTTTGTAAGTGGAAGATTACAGTTTAATGTTTACTGTAAAGCAGTAACACTTGGGTTTGTAAGTAAAAGATTACAGTTTACTGTAAAACAGTAACACTTGCGTTTGTAAGTGGAAGATTACAGTTTAATGTTTACTGTAAAATAGTATCACTTGGGTTTGTAAGTGGAAGATTACAGTTTAATGTTTACTGTAAAATAGTAACACTTGGGTTTGTAAGTGGAAGATTACAGTTTAATGTTTACTGTAAAACAGTAACACTTGCGTTTGTAAGTCGAAGATTACAGTTTGATGTTTACTGTAAATAGTAACACTTGCGTTTGTAAGTGGAAGATTACAGTTTAATGTTTACTGTAAAACCTGTAACACTTGGGTTTGTAAGTGGAAGATTACAGTTTAATGTTTACTGTAAAACAGTAACACTTGGGTTTGTAAGTGGAATATTACAGTTTAATGTTTACTGTAAAACAGTAACACTTGGGTTTGTAAGTGGAAGATTATGGTTTAATGTTTACTGTAAAACAGTAACACTTGGGTGTGTAAGTGGAAGATTACGACCTAATAGCTCAGCCTGTCACTTTGCAGTCTGGTCTGAGAAATCACTGTGATTAGAGTCAAACCCAGATGGTGTGTGTGTGTGTGTGTGCGAGCGTGCGAGTGTGTGTGTGTGTGTGTGTTTGTGTGCATGTGTGCGAGTGTGTGTGTGTGTGTGTGTGTCTGTGTGTATGTGTGCGAGCGTGCGCATGTGTGCGAGTGTGTGTGTGTGTGTGTGTGTGCGAGCGTGCGCATGTGTGCGAGCGTGTGTGTGTGTGTGTGTGTGAGTGTATGCCTGTGCATGTGTGTGCCTGCGTGTACGCCTGTGTGTGTGAGTGTGTGTGTGTGTGCATATGCGTGTGCACGTATGTGTATGTGTACAGTATGTGTGTGCCTGCATGCGTGCCCGTGTGTGTATGTGTGCTAGCGTGCACATGTGTGCGAGCGTGTGTGTGTGTGCGTGTCAGTGTGTGTGTGTGTGTGTGTGTGTAGAGGGTTACTCATGATCCAGGTACTCAACGTCCTGTTTCTCAGCTCTAATGCATTTTTTACAGACATTTAAAAAAAAAGATTTGAAATGTCAAATGTTTACTTATCAGAAGACAAAACCCAACAGCCTGATGGGTAATTATGTGAGACTTAAGTAGTATAGTCTTGTTGGGTTTAACAACGCTAGCTTAGTGCACTAAAGTGTGTAGAATCGTACCACCATGCAGAGTTTAGATACCGACCAGATACTCAGCTCCTGTGTTCCATCCTTCCTTCCATCCATTGATTCATCTGTCCATTCTTCTTGTTTCTTAAATACAGGAGTTTCCAGAATGTTCTTAAGCAGTAACAGGGTTTTCTAGGAGGTGCTGCATTGCAAAACGATGCGTTGCCACGGTGTTGCACTTGGCCACGCCCATTCATAAATATTCATGAGGAGCATCCAGACGTAGCTCCGCTTCACCTTTCAGGGAGACAGAGCTTTGAATGTTCAGAGCACTGTGCTCAGTGTCTGGTTGTTATGTGCTAGACTCTCTAAGGTCCTGTACACACTGGCATTGAAACACGTTTCCGAAAACTGTTTCAGCTCTTTGAAGCAGTCGAGCGGCCTCGGCCGTGAATGTGTACAGGATCGGCTGCTGAAACGTACCGTAGAGTCTTTTCACCGCATTATTAATTCATGACATGGAGTTCCGTCGGTGTTGCTTGCAAATTCTGCTGTAATTTCAGACATCTTCACAGCTTTGTGACAGCTGAACATTGTATTTTTCCTCGCCAAAGGATGTTTCCATCTGTGCGACCTGGTGCGTTGCATCTCCGTGAAGAGTTGTAAAGCAGATCAAATCCGCCGTTGAGGGAAAAAGAGCGCGTTGGAGTGCACTCTCGGGTTCGAAAGCCACAGAATGCATTCATGCAACGGGTGCGCACAGGTCAAGATTACAAAAAACTCTCAGCTAAAACATTTCAAAACTAAACAGAAACCACCTATGATGTCATAATGCATGTGGTGTTAACACACAGCAGAGCATCTGGTGTGTCTGTAGAATCTCTGCCCCCTCCATGCTGCAGTTTGTCATTTTGCATGTCGTTTTTGACTGTCTCTGTTCTTCAGAAATAGACCAGGGAAGCTGTGGAGACCCAGGGATCCCCGCCTACGGCAAGCGCGAGGGGTCAAACTTCCAGCACGGAGACAAGCTGTATTTCGAGTGCCTGCCTGCCTTTGAGCTGGTGGGGAAGAGGAACATCACTTGTCAGAAAAACAACCAGTGGTCAGCCAAGAAGCCCAGCTGCGTGTGTAAGTGGCATCTATGTCCTCCAATCCCAGAGTCCCGTTCTGCGTTTGGTGGGAGTGGCATCTCTCTGCTGCAGTCCCAATCGATATCCAGCCTCCTGCAGTCAGATGTACTTGGCTTGTCCAACTACTGCAGGATGCAGGAGGGGCGGGATTGGATATCAATGGGTAGGGTTTCACATTTAGCTCCACCCATTGACGACGTGCACAATAGGTTAAAAATGATTGCACGTTTACAGTCTCTGGACTGGATTGGAGGGTGGGATATCTGTGGGTGGGGTTTGAAGAAGCCCCGCCCTCCTGCAGACTGTAGAAAATCTCATCAGTAAATTTTTTGTGATCATACATTTCATTATGTGTAACAGTTTGTGAAAAGACAGTTGTTTTGGTCCGGACATTGAAGTAAAATATTTATTAATACTTACATATTTTATTACTTTTGAAGGAAAAACAAAACATCCCCAATGGTATTCTGAAACTTGATTAACAATTGTTATGTATCATATGCAACATAACAATTGTTAATCAAGTTTCAGAATACCATCGGGGAAGTTTTGTTTTTCCATAAAAAGGCTAATATTCCACATTCATATTAATGGGAGCTCCAATGTTTTGAACTCAATATGCGCAGTACAGGCTTACTTCCAGGGCTGCTCAAGCTTAGGTTAGCTGAAGGCGTGCTCGCCTGTCTAGATAAGTCTATTTTAAAAAAACACGTTTTCAATGTACAAAAAAGGCAAGTTACTCATACATGCAAAGCACTGTGTAAAGGCTAAGCCTGCCGCTGAAAGTATTGTTGTGAAAATGAGGTCACAACAAACAATATCAGCTCTTGGCTCAATCTTGGCTCAGATAAATAAAAAAAGCTATCCTACCCAGTGTTCCCTAAATTATTTTATGTGACTTGGCACTGTGTTTTTTAAATCTTACCATCTGACGAGAATGAGGTCATTCAAACTTTGTGTCACGTGAATGTCTCTGAGTGTGTGTCCAGATAACCTGCAGTTAGCTACTCAGTTCTTTGAACTGGCCACAGTTCTTTGATCAGACGTTGTTATTGGAAGAATGGTAGATGATGTAGCTACAGTAAATGTAAGAATTATTGATTGTGGAACTGGACCATTTTTGATGATTAGCTGGAAAAGTAAGGAGAAAATGTAAAATAACCCCCCAAAAAACTTTAGGGGCCTTTTATTGTGCGGACGTGTGAAGTCGTATCTGAATTCGGTGTGTTTATACGAGGTCAGAATGTACAGAAATGAATGTTCTTAAGAGGCTGAGAGTCTGTGGTCAGTGTGGTTATTTCTATAGGATGCCCTAAAAAGTGCCAAATTACCAAATTATCAGTGCTGTACAGGTATGGGGAATGCCCCGCGCTGGTGTAACTGGGCAGAGGGCTTACCTGCCAGCCCAAAAAGCATGTCTGTGGCTTCTCTCTCTCTCTCTCGTTCATTATAAACCAGAAATGACATTATTGACACTGAGGAATAACACAAGGACACGCACACAGTAACGCATAGAAAGCAGACTTCGAGTTTCATATTTTCACAAAGTTTGATTTTTGGACGGTTTCCCTCTTATTCAGGACCGGTTTCCCTGTTATTCAGGACCGGTTTCCCTCTTATTCAGGACCGGTTTCCCTCTTATTCAGGACCGGTTTGGGTTTCCCTCTTATTTAGGACCGGTTTCCCTCTTATTTAGGACCGGTTTGGCGTTTTGGAGTAATTCAGCCGCATCTTAAGACACTTGGATCGGTGCATTGGTCCGTACCGGCGAATCTTTGCAGTCCTACCAAAGAACCAAAGATGTATTTCCCCAGGGTTCCTTGTATTCCAGGCATTGTGCGGAGGGGTACAAACAGAAGACAGAAATATGAACAAGTTCTGTGTAGCGGAATACACGTGCATCCGCAAATATAAATCAATAAATAATCATTTTAAAAAAGGAGACACGGTAAACGTAAAAAGCTAACACACGCTTGTTTACAGAGCGCGTTCTGCGCGCTTCGCGAGCTGCAGTCAGCACTCACGGAGCGCGCTCCGTTCACACGAGCCACCTTCAGAGAAACGCTCCCCGTCCGCTCGCTTTTAATGGACGTTGTCATGGAAACTCTTCCACCGCCGCCGATCCAGCCTCTTCTTCCGGCTTGTTTATTTTCGCATTTAAGCAGGATAAATTGGCGTGCCGCCGTTCGGAAAATCTTGGAAGAATTTCCTGCGAGTTTAATAAGGATGATCCACGGAGCCGGGCCTGCCTGCCGCTAGCAGGGCGGGGAGGCGCTTAAATAACGGAAATTTAATGACGGGGCCTCGTTAGAGAGCCGCTGGATAAGGGAGCGGAGATGACCGCGCAGTTTAAACACGGAAATCACGGTTCCTTATAATCTGCTCATATTGATTAACGTGAGAACAGGGATCGTTTATTAAAGCAGGATATTACACACGGATAACGACACTGGAGAGGCTCCGCGATAAGCCCGTGTGGAAGTTCGGACTTGCGCTCGGAGAGGAGGATAATTTGTGGCTCTTTTGTCCACCGCACCTATAGTCAGGAAGAATTATCTCCACGGGGAGACGTTCCACAGACTGAGAGGAGGGTCGGGTTCATACATTATGTATAAAAAACCCCTGACAATTTTACAAAAAAGAGGCAATTTAGCGGAAGCAGAGGGTGAAGGTCACCCTAAGTGATTCAAAGAGTGAACATTCAAAGAGCGAATATTCTCACTGGATAATACTGTCGCCTCACAGCAAGTAGGTCGCCGGGTTCAAATCCTGGCGGGCCTTTCTGTGTGGGAGGGGCACTCTTGTCATTCCCCGATCAGTTAACCAATCAGTGAAGAGCCTATGATGAAATCTCGTACACCCACCCAAAACGGCCCGTTCAGCTTGAATAGTAAGAAACTCACTGGATTTATATTTTGTTTTAAATGTATTACACAGTTTTTCCCCCTAAAAAACCTTACCAACATGTTTGGTTGGCCTTGTGGAATAATACAAAATTACCAAAATGTAGTATAATTGGTGACCTTGGCTTTTATTATTGCAGCAAGAGCTACAGAACTGAATTGCTCTATGCTCTCCTGTAATTTGGCGGTGGTGTTTGCGTGTGTATAGTCACATGATGTCATTACCTCGATCCATCATCAAGCTTTATGACGTTACATCGTCAAGCCTCTCCTAGTGACAAATAGGCCAGTCACTAGCAGCGTTTGCAGAAGAAGCCCTGGCAGTGTGTCAAAAAGCACGATGCAGCAGCTCGTAAACTAACATACATGCTGCTACCATTATAGACTCACACACATGCTGTGTGATCATTATAGACTCACACACATGCTGTGTGATCATTATAGACTCACACACATGCTGTGTGATCATTATAGACTCACACACATGCTGTGTGATCATTATAGACTCACACACATGCTGTGTGATCATTATAGACTCACACACATGCTGTGTGATTTTCATAGACTAACACACACGTGCTGTGTGATCTTCATAGACTAAAACACGTGTGTGCTGTGTGATCTTCATAGACTAACACACACATGTGCTGTGTGATCTTCATAGACTAACACACACACGTGTGCTGTGTGATCTTCACAGTCTAACCCATGCAGGTTTTGTGATCTTTATAAACAGCTTGCTGTCGCCTTTCTCCTGTTGAGAGCAGCTCTGTTCCGTCTTCCTCTTTCTCGACAGTTTCCTGCTTCTTCAACTTCACGTCCCCGTCGGGCGTGCTGCTCTCGCCCAACTACCCGCAGGATTATGGGAACAGCGTGCACTGCGTCTGGCTGATCATCGCCTCGCCCGAGAGCCGGGTCAGCCTGGCCTTCAACGACCTCAGCATCGAGAAGCAGTTCGACTACCTGTCCGTCAAGGACGGGGGCAAGGCCGAGGCGCCCGTCCTGGGCACCTTCTCCGGCGACGTCATGCCCGCGCCCATCACCACCAGCGGCCACGTCGCCCGGCTGGAGTTCATGACCGACCACACCAACACCGGGCGCGGGTTCAACATCAGCTTTACCAGTGAGTACACCAACACCGGGCGCGGGCTTAGGGGTACCTGCCCAATCCCACAGTTTCCCTGCTGAACCTTTTTTCTCCTGCTAGTTACCAATCCGCTGAAATATCTGCAATGCCCAGCCAAAGCTATACAGGTTCATAAGTGTTGGCATCGTAGAACTCTAATCTGCTGTGTCGTTCCCATCATTTCTGTGTTTCCCATCATGCCTTGCTCTTCCTGCCCCCAGCGTTTCGGCATAACGAGTGCCCGGACCCGGGCGTGCCAGTCAACGCGCGGCGGTCGGGGGCGAGCCTGCAGCTGGGCAGCTGGGTGGGGTTCCAGTGCGAGGAGGGCTTCGTGAAGACCCACGGCTCCCTCAACATGTCCTGCGTCCTGAAGGAGGGGAACGTGGTGTGGGACGGCACGGTGCCGCGGTGCGAGGGTGAGCCCCAGAGGACTTAAACACGCTTCTGTGCTGTGTGTTATCTGAAGCTCATTACAGCGTTAGAACAGCAGGAGGGATCAGTAACGGACCGAGCACTGAGCCCTGGGGTACGCCTGTGCCTACTGGCTGCCGCATTTGAACATTCCCAAAAAAAACACTGCACCCTCTGGCAAAATATACCCCAGTGAACTAGTAAATGGAGGTTTGGTACTCTGAATAAGTGAATGGAAGTTAAGTGGTGTGAATTAGTGATTGGAGGTTTAGTGGTGTGAGTACGCGAGTGGAGGGTTAATTGTATGAACGGGGGAATGCGGGTTTAGTGGTGTGAATACAGGTTTAGTGGTGTGAATACAGGTTTAGTGGTGTGAATACAGGTTTAGTGGTGTGAATACAGGTTTAGTGGTGTGAATACAGGTTTATTGGTGTGAATGCAGGTGTAGTGGTGTGAATGGGTGAATGCGGGTTTAGTGGTGTGAGTGCGGGTGTAGTGGTGTGAATGGGTGAATGTGGGTATAGTGGTGTGAATGGGTGAATGCGGGTTTAGTGGTGTGAATGCAGGTGTAGTGGTGTGAATGGGTGAATGCGGGTTTAGTGGTGTGAGTGCGGGTGTAGTGGTGTGAATGGGTGAATGTGGGTATAGTGGTGTGAATGGGTGAATGTGGGTATAGTGGTGTGAATGGGTGAATGTGGGTATAGTGGTGTGAATGGGTGAATGCGGGTGTAGTGGTGTGAATGGGTGAATGTGGGTATAGTGGTGTGAATGGGTGAGTGCGGGTGTAGTGGTGTGAGTAGTTAGTTGATGAGTCTATGTCCCGCCCTGCAGCTCCCTGTGGAGGGTATCTGAAGGGCTCCAGGGGGGTGATCCTGTCCCCGGGCTGGCCCGAACTCTATAAGGAGGCGCTCAACTGCGAGTGGGTCATAGAGGCTCCACAGGGGAACCCCATCAAGATCATCTTCGACAAGTGAGTTAGCTGCTGAGCATTACAGCCAATCAGAGAGGAGGGATCTGTGTGTCTGTCTGGGCTCTCTCTCTTTCTCTCTCTCTCACGCACACACACGCAGGGTAAATGTAAGTCTGTGCTGGGGGAGATGAGAGCTGTCTCTAGTGCCCAGAGCAGGTCGGACTCCCAGGCCCAGGGTTTTTCTGCTGGAACTTACGGAGGAGACTGAACCCAAATCCTGCAGGTTAGAGCATCAGTACAGGGCTGTAGACGTGCGTGTCTGCAGATCTCAGGCTGTTTGTGAACTACTGCTGAGACCACAGCCTTAAGAACAGAGACAAAGAGCGGAAGATTTAACCCAAAAAACAGAACCTCAGTCACAGCTCTACAGTAAGGCTTCAGAACCAGAACCTCAGTCACAGCTCTACAGTCAGAACCAGAACCTCAGTCACAGCTCTACAGTCAGAACCAGAACCTCAGTCACAGCTCTACAGTCAGAACCAGAACCTCAGTCACAGCTCTACAGTAAGACTTCAGAACCTCAGTCACAGCTCTGCAGTCAGAACCAGAACCTCAGTCACAGCTCTACAGTCAGAACCAGAGCCTCAGTCACAGCTCTACAGTCAGAACCAGAACCTCAGTCACAGCTCTGCAGTAAGACTTCAGAACCAGAGCCTCAGTCACAGCTCTACAGTCAGAACCAGAGCCTCAGTCACAGCTCTACAGTCAGAACCAGAGCCTCAGTCACAGCTCTACAGTGAGGCTTCAGAACCAGAACCTCAGTCACAGCTCTACAGTAAGACTTCAGAACCAGAGCCTCAATCACAGCTCTACAGTAACACTTCAGAACCAGAACCTCAGTCACAGCTCTACAGTCAGAACCAGAGCCTCAGTCACAGCTCTACAGTAAGACTTCAGAACCAGAGCCTCAGTCACAGCTTCAGTCCGATGTTCAGGGTCAGTGCTGATCGGGTGACTCTTTGCGTTAACGTGTTTAATGTGTGAAGGCTGTTTATGATCTAATGGCTCCTTCCTCCCCTATCAGCCGAATGCAGGGCTGAATAACCAGCTGAGCGATCGGGGGAGGGAGAGGAATCAAGGCCACAGATGCAAATGAAAATCCATAGAAATGCAGCAGAAAACATTCTTTTATTGATTCCATGGAACCAAACAACAAAACGAATATTTCTGTAGCATTTATTCTTTTGTGGTTTAGATGTGGGCGTGGGGGTGGGGGGGCAGTAAGAACAAGGTCCGTCTGACACACTGCCCACCTACTACCTGCACCTTCTGTGTGTGCGTGTGTGTGTGTGCGTGTGTGTGTGTGTGTGTGTATGTGTGTGTGTGTGTGTGCGTGTGTGTGTGTGCGTGTGTGTGTGTGTGTGTGCATGCGTGTGTGTGTGTGTGTGTATGTGTGTGTGTGTGTGTGTGTGTGTGTGTGTGCACGTGTATGTATTGGGTGTGTGTGTGTGTGTGTGTGTGTATGTGTATGTATTGGGTGTGTGGGTGTGTGTGTGTGTGTGTGTGTGTATGTGTATGTATTGGGTGTGTGTGTGTGTGTGTGTATGTGTATGTATTGGGTGTGTGGGTGTGTGTGTGTGTGTGTGTGTGTGTATGAGCTGTGTGTATGTATTGGGTGTGTGTGTGCGTGTATAAGATGTGTGTGTGTGTAGGGGTGTGTGGGTGTGTATGTGTGTGTGGGTGTGTGTATGTGTGTGTGTGTGTGTGTATAAGGTGTGCGTGTGTTTGTGTGTGTGTGTGTGTGTGTGTGTGTGTGTGTGTGTATGTATTGGGTGTGTGGGTGTGTGTGTATGTGTATGTATTGGGTGTGTGGGTGTGTGTGTGTGTATGTATTGGGTGTGTGTGTGCGTGTATAAGATGTGTGTGTGTATAGGGGTGTGTGGGTGTGTGTTTGTGTGTGGGTGTGTGTGTGTGTGTGTGTGTGTGTGTGTGTGTGTGTGGGTGTGTGTATGTGTGTGTGTGTGGGTGTGTGTATGTGTGTGTGTAAGCTGAGGGACAGTGCTTGTTTCATGGTTACCTGGCTCCTGCAGGTTCCGGACGGAGGTGAACTACGATGTCCTGGAGATTCGGGACGGCCAGTTCCCCACGTCGCCCCTGATTGGCAGCTACCAGGGGACCCAGGTCCCCCAGTTCCTCATCAGCAGCTCTAACCTGCTCTACCTGCTCTTCTCCACCGACAAGAGCCACTCAGACACCGGCTTCAGGATCCGCTACCAGAGTACGCGCACCACCAGCCAATCAGCTGCCTCATAGTTACACAGCCAGCCAATCAGCTGCCTCACAGTTACACACAACCATCCAATCAGCTAGCTCACAGTTACACACTGTCAGCCAATCAGCTGCCTCACAGTTACACAGCCAGCCAATCAGCTAGCTCACAGTTACACACAGCCAGCCAATCAGCTAGCTCACAGTTACACACAGCCAGCCAATCAGCTAGCTCACAGTTACACAGCCAGCCAATCAGCTGCCTCATAGTTAAACACAACCAGCCAATCAGCTAGCTCACAGTTACACACAGCCAGCCAATCAGCTAGCTCACAGTTACACACAACCAGCCAATCAGCTAGCTCACAGTTACACACAGCCAGCCAATCAGCTGCCTCACAGTTACACAGCCAGCCAATCAGCTGCCTCACACTTACACAGCCAGCCAATCAACTGCCTCATAGTTACATACAGCCAGCCAATCAACTTCCTCATAGTTACACACAGCCAGCCAATCAGCTGCGGCGTAGTGCCTCTGCAGGGAGAGATGTCTTTAGAATGGCTTTTATGTTGCATGCTACATTTACTTCATCACAGCAGGGTTTGCATCATAACAGCAGACTTCGCCTCTAATCCCCCACCCGTAGACGCATTCCTGCTCACTGATTTCCTGAGCGTTCATTTTCCTCCTGGATGCTTTCTGTACCTTGTGAAATTCCGGGTCTTATGGTTTGATTTAATTAAATATATTACATGACACTGAGTGACATAACTATTAAGAAGTTTGAGGTAAATCCTATTAAGTACAAGGGCTGTCTTATAGAAGTGTGCATTTCTGTAATAAGTCTTAATAAATTAACTCAATGTCTCAAACTAAGTGTCTCTACTTTGCACTCTCTCCCCCCCTCTCTCCCCCTCCCTCCCTCTCTTCCCCTCCCTATCTCTCTCCCCCCTCCCCCCCTCTCTCCCCCTCTCCCCCCTACCTCTCTTTCTCCTCACTCTCTCTCTCCCCTCTCTCCCCCCTCCCCCTCTCCTTCTCCCTCTCTCCCCCCCTGCCCCTCTCTCTCTCCCCCCCTCTCTCTCCCCTCTGTCCCCCTCCCCTCTCTTTCTCCCCCCCCCCCAGCGATTAAGCTGAAGTCGGGGCAGTGCATAGACCCTGGGATCCCTGTGAACGGGCAGAGGCACGAGAATGATTTTTTTGTGGGGGCGCGGGTCACCTTCAGCTGCGAGGCGGGGTACTCTCTCAGCGATGACGCCCCCCTGGAGTGCGAGCCCAACTTCCAGTGGAACCGCCCCCTCCCCAGCTGTGACGGTATGACCACCCCACCCCACCCCCCCCCAGCAGAGACAGTTTTTGCAGAGACCGGTCAGGTGCTAGCATTAGCCGTAGCGCTCATAGAAATGAATGGTAACAGTTTGCAAATCTTCCATTCATTCTGGATGACCGCGCTGTGGATTATGGGTAATTTATAATTTATTTATGGCTTCGAAGGAGTGCTCAGCCTGTTACCGGCTGAAACAAAACAAAAATAATGGAAGTCAACTGGGAACTTCATTAAACGCACTATTTAAACGGTGACATCTCCGATTATAAATCATAAATCATTTTTTCTTATAATCCATGAAAGAAAACTTGTCTGCCTCAATGTACGGTGTGAACCATGAGATGTGACGACTGTTATTTATCCAGCTAAAAAAAAGCAGTTTTGACGTGTGTGCTCTGCTTTTGGCACAGAGAGGTTTCACAGCATCTCCTCAGAGTTCACACCTGAGCCGCGGAGAGAGGCGGAGGTGGAGAAACGCCACGTAGCGCTGCTCAATGGCGCTACACCCCCACCCACTGTCTGCTCCTGCTGACGTGTGACGTGCTCTCCTCAAAGCATCTCTGCCCCCCGCCACACCCCTTTCTCCCCTCCCAACATGGCTGCCCTGGCCACACCCCTTTCCCCCCTCCCAACATGGCTGCCCTGGCCACACCTCTTTCCCCTCTCCCAACATGGCTGCCATGGCCACACCCCTTTCCCCCCTCCCAACATGGCTGCCCTGGCCACACCTCTTTTCCCTCTCCCAACATGGCTGCCCTGGCCATACCCCTTTCTCCCCTCCTAACATGGCTGCCATGGCCACACCCCTTTCCCCCCTCCCAACATGGCTGCCATGGCCACACCCCTTTCTTCCCTCCCAACATGGCTGCCATGTGCCTGTTTCCAGGTTCAGATCTTTCCTGTGCACCCAGGAGGGGCTGTTCTGAGTGCTGGGGCTGACAGAGTCTGTGACAGTCAGGCATTTATCAGACGCTCTTATCCAGAGCGACTTACACAACTTTTTATGTAGCATTGACATTGCATCCATTTATACAGCTGGATATACTGTATACTGAAGCAATGCAGGTTAAGCACCTTGCTCAAGGGTACAATGACAGTGCACTACCTGGGAATCGATCCTGTGACCAATCGGTTACATGACCAGCTCCTTACCCATTATACTACACTGCCAGCCACTGCTCCTGCACTGTTTGAGACAGTTGGTACAGAATGCACTGCCAGATACACGATTGATTAGCATTTCCTGTTTCCTGTTTCCTGTTCCTGCAGCGCTCTGTGGAGGCTACATTCAGGGTAACTCTGGGACCATCCTGTCTCCTGGGTTTCCAGATTACTACCCCCACAACCTGAACTGTACCTGGACCATAGAGATGTCCCATGGGAAAGGTGAGGGGCGGGGCTAGGGCATGTGAGGGGGCGGGGCATGGGAAAGGTGAGGGGGTGGGGCTGGGGCAGGTGAGGGGGCGGGGCATGGGAAAGGTGAAGGGGTGGGGCTGGGGCAGGCAAGGGGGCAGGGCATGGGACTCCATTCTGTCCCTTTTTCTGTATATAATCCTTCTCTTTTTTGCTCTTTCCCACTCTTTCTTTCCCCCTTCCCCCCTCCCTTTCCCTGTCTCCCCCCACTCTCCCCCTCCTCTCTCTCTCCCTCTCCTTCTCTGTCTCTCCCCCCCCTCCCCCTCTCTCAGGTGTGCAGTTCACCTTCCACACTTTCCACCTGGAGAGTCCTCATGACCAGCTGCTGGTGACGGAGAACGGGAGCTTCGCTCGGCCCCTGTGGAGCCTGACGGGGGCGTCTCTGCCCCCCCCACTCAACGCCGGCCTGTTCGGCAACTTCACCGCACAGATCCGCTTCCTGTCCGACTTCTCTGTCTCCTACGAGGGCTTCAACATCACCTTCACAGGTGCACAACCACGCCCGGTCACATGACCTTCTCAGCTAAGCAACCACGCCCGGTCACATGACCTTCTCAGCTAAGCAACCATGCCCGGTCACATGACCTTCTCAGCTAAGCAACCACGCCCGGTCACATGACCTTCTCAGCTAAGCAACCATGCCCAGTCACATGACCTTCTCAGCTAAGAAACCACACCCAGTCACATGACCTTCTCAGCTAAGCAACCACGCCCGGTCACATGACCTTCTCAGCTAAGTAATCACACCCAGAAGGAGAAGAAAACTCTCCCATCTCCAGATGAAAGGACACTGTGATATTTCTTTTGCATTCGTCTGCATCTCATTTTGCCCAGATGTGTCATTGCTGCTGCACCTGTTCCCCCAGTCACACCTGGCTGCTGCAGCAGGGCGCAGGTTTCAGAGAAAACACAGCGCCGCAGTACACAAACAGAGGGAGAGAGGGAGAGACGGAGAGAGGGAGGGAGGGAGAGATAGAGGCAGGGAGGGAGGGAGGGAGAAAGAGAGGGAGAGGGAGGGAGAGAGAGGGAGAGATGGGGAGAGAGAGATAGAGATAGAGGGAGGGAGGGAGAGAGAGGGAGAGATGGGGAGAGAGAGAGTGATAGAGATAGAGGGAGGGAGAGAGAGGGAGAGATGGGGAGAGAGAGATAGAGGGAGGGAGGGAGAGAGAGGGAGAGATGGGGGAGAGAGAGAGATGGAGGTAGAGGGAGGGAGGGAGAGATGGAGGAGAGAGAGAGAGATGGAGATAGAGGGAGGGAGAGATGGGGGGAGAGAGAGAGAGGCAGGCTGTTCCTGCGTGTGTGGATGTTTGAGGACCTCTGCTCCTCTGACTCAGTGTTTCTGTGGCACATTTAAAAGGCGCAGGGATGTTATTACTGCTGTACGCTTCTCCCCGCTTCACAAACGTCATTCAGCGTGTCACATGGCTCTTAGCCCCACGCCTCTGATGTGAGTGCACTGCTTTCGCTTACGCGCTCTAAATGAGATACAGGAGCCCACAGACACCGAGGTACTGTCACTCTCTCTCAGGGTCTCTAACAAATGTGTCCGCTCCTTTCTCTCTGTCTCTCTCTCCTGCTCTCCCTCTCTTCTCTCATTCTCTATCCTGCGCTCTCTCTCCCTTTCTTCCTCTCCCTCTATCCTGCTCCTCCTCTCTCCCTCTCTTCTCTGTCTCTCTCCTGTTTTTCTATCTCCTTTTCTTCCTCTCCCTCTATCCCTCTCCTCCTCTCTCCCAATCCTCTCTTTCACTTTCCTATTTTTTTCTTCCTCTCTTCCTTTGTCCCTCTGCTGTCTCTGTATCTCTCTCTCCCTCTCTCTCTCTCCCTCTCTCTCTCTCTCCCTCCCTCCCTCTCCCTCCCTGCTCTAGATTATGACCTGGAGCCGTGTGAGGACCCGGGGGTGCCCCCGTTCAGCAGCAGGAAGGGGGCGCAGTACGGAGTGGGGGACTCCCTGTCCTTCTCCTGCCTCCCGGGGTACAGGCTGGAGGGGTGGGGGCGCGTCACCTGCCTGGGGGGCCGCAGGAAGGTGTGGAGCGCCGCTCTGCCCAGGTGTGTGGGTAGGTGGTCCCGTGCTTTCATTCTGCTTGGCTGACCTTTGACCCTCACACCCCCCCCCCTTCCCCCCCAGCCCCCTGCATACCTACTGTTCATTGTCTGTGCATCGGTTTTTAATGGATGCAGTGGATTCAAGGAGAGCGATGACGTGTCAGTTACTAAATCAACCAGTCAATCAATCAATCAGTCAACAAATCAATCAATCAGCCAATCCGCCATGTTTAATTAATGATTATTTGGTGATTTACTCCCTTCTCCGGCATCCTGTGTGTGGGCAAATTACCACCTGCTTTCAGGAGCTCTAAAACTTCTCACACAAAGGGAGGAGTCGCAATTAATGCGCACTTCAGTAAATTACACAGAATACTTAATTAGCATCATTCCCACGATCTCCGCCCTGTTTTAGTGCGTTCACTCCAGGTGTACATATGCAGGAACACGTTTAACTGTGCATCAGAAGGAAAGTCGCAGAGTGATGTAATCCTCCTAATAGCGATTTTGACCCATTGCGACCGTTTTCTAAATCCCGCGTAGATATTGTGACGTTGTAGCAACTGTTGTTTTTTTTGGGTTTTTTTGCGTTGAAAAAGCAGTCACAGTAGTTTAGTAAATCTGGCCCTCACTGTGGGAGTGTATTTCACTGGTCTTTACAGATTCCCAGTGGTGTTTCCACACTGATGTTGTTTGCGCACTAATAGTTTATACCCAAAAAGGGTTTTTGCAAAGGATCATGGGAGCCTTAGTGTTGTGTCCTCCTGAGACCTGGCAGAGAAAAGCTCTAAAAGTAAAAAGTATTTTATTATTTTTGATTTAATGTAAAGGCCTTTGATGACAATAAACATGTTGCTGTGAAAATACTTTCAAACATAATATTTTATTTTATGTCCCTTGCAGTTTAGACTCAACACAGTGGAATATATGGGGTTCAGCGCAGTGGGATATATGGGGCTGAGCACAGTGGGATATATGGGGCTGAGCACAGTGGGATATATGGGGCTGAGCACAGTGGGATGTATGGGGCTGAGCACAGTGGAACATATGGGGCTGAGCACAGTGGGATATATGGGGCTGAGCACAGTGGAATATATGGGGCTGAGCA
>NC_049201.1:86357061-86359561 GCF_013347855.1 Anguilla anguilla
CAGAGCCCGGGACTTCCACCTGCAGCCAGGGGACCTGCTCAAGGTCTGCTCGCCTGGGAACACACACACACACACAGACATACACACACCTACACCTACACACACACACACACACACACACACACACACAGACATACACACACACACACACAGACACCAGCACACTTGCACACACGCACGTACATACATACGCATGCACAAACCTGTGCGTAAACATAAACGTGTGTGTACACATTTGTACATATGTTTCAGATGTATACTGGTTGCAGTAATGTGTACATGTGTGTGTGTGCGTGTGTGTACTTGTGTACGTGTGCGTGTGCGTGTGTGTACGTGTGTACGTACGTGTGTGTGTGTTTGTATGTGTGTGCATGTGTGTGTGTGCATATGTGTGTGTGTGTGTGTGTTTGTGTGTGTGTGTGTGTGTTTGTATGTGTGTACATGTGTGTGTGTGTGTGTGTGTGTGTGTGTGTGTGTGTGCATATGTGTGTGTGTGTATGTGCTGGTGTGTGTGTGTGTGTTTCAGGTGTACGACGGCAGCAGTAATGCAGACCGCTTGCTGGGTGTGTTCTCGGGGAGGGAGTTCCTGGGTGTGACTCTGAACAGCACATCCAGCTCCATGTGGCTGGAGTTCATCAGCAACGCAGCAAACACCAGCAAGGGCTTCCAACTCCACTTCACCAGTGAGTCCGTCACTAATCCCCTTTATACCGCAACACTCATCCCCAAATACTGCACCTCTGCGTCTGTCACTAACCCCTTTATACCGCAACACTCATCCCCAAATACTGCACCGCTGCGTCTGTCACTAACCACTTTAATACTGCAACACTAATCCCCAAATACTGCACCACTGCGTTTGTCACTAACCCCTTTAATACCACAACATTCATCCCCAAATACTGCACCACTGTGTCTGTCACTAATCCCCTTTATATCACAACACTCATCCCCAAATACTGCACCACTGCATTTGTCAATAACCCCTTTAACACCACAACACTCATCCCAAAATACCACACCATTGTGTCTGTCACTAATCCCCTTCATGCTATAAACGTATCCCCAAATACTACACCACACTTGATCTGTCAATAATCCCCTTACCCCTATCCCTAAATACTACACAACTGGGTCTGCCAAATCCTCTTACAACATCCCAGCAAACCCCTTATATGACTGATCTGCATATGCAACACCACTGAGCCTCTTATTAATCCCCTGTCCTTCAACACTAAGCCCCGTACAGCACACCATTCAATCTGTCTGTCACTAATCCCCCTTTTACTGCAACAAACCTAATCCACTAGCCTTCAACACAAAACACAAACCCCCATCTTTCAACACTAATCCCCTTATGCTGCACCATTTGCTTTGTCAATAATCCTGCGCCTTCGAACGTACTTCTACGGCACTAATCCCCTGGCTGTTTATGACAGTGAGCTAATCCTGACACACGTACTCGAGTCTGCCAGCTGCAGCATCAATCCCACTTACCCAGCAGCCCAAGGCACTGCTGTGTGAGCATCGCTAAGCTCTCTCTCTCCCTCTCCCTCTCTTTCTCTGTCCCCTCCCTCTCTCTCTCTCTCCCTCTCTCTCTCTCTCTCTCTCTGTCCCCCCCCTCCCTCTCCCTCTCTCCCTCTCTCTCTCACCCCCTCTCTCCCTACCCCTCTCTCACTCTCTCTCCCCCCCCCTCTCTCCCTCTCCCTCTTTCTCTGCCCCCTCCCTCTCCCTCTCTCTTTCTCTGCCCCCCTCCCTCTCTCTCTCTCTCTCTCTCTGTCACCCCCTCCCTCTCCCTCTCCCTCTCTCTCTCTCTCTCCCTCCCCCCTCTCTCTCCGTAGGTTTTGAGCTGTTGAAGTGTGAGGACCCCGGGGTGCCCCTGTACGGGTATAAGAAAGAGGATCGGGGTCACTTTGCGGGCAGCAGGGTGTCGTACGGCTGTGAGTTGGGGTACACCCTGCGGGGCTCGGAGGAGCTGACCTGCCTGAGGGGGGATCGCAGGGCCTGGAACAGCCCCCTCCCACAATGTGTCGGTACGACCCCCCAGGCCTGAAAACACTCCGCTGGCCTGCGTGTGTGTGTGTGTGCGTGTGTGAGTGTGTGCGTGTGCGCGTGCGAGTGTGTGTGTGTGAGTGTGTGAGTGTGTGTGTGCATCCCTGCCATCACTTGCTGTTCTTACCCAGAATGCACTAGCCTGTTTTTCTACCCAGAATGCATTAGCTTTCTATTCTTACCCAAAATGCATTAGTTTCCTGTTTTTACCCAATCAGTTGTTCTTACCCAGAATGCACTAGCATTGACCTGCTGCGTGGCACAGGGACTGGCAGTGCCCTTCCTTTTGTCTGTGCCAGTCATGCTGAATGAATGGCAGCTGTACCCACTAAACACAAGAATAAAAGCAAGAAAGTAAATCCGGGCTTAGTCTGCTGTGTGACTTTAGAGCTGCCGTGTTCATCCACTGCAGAATCTGAGAATCTGATTTGTGTCACACAGCAGGACA
>NC_049201.1:86364561-86374561 GCF_013347855.1 Anguilla anguilla
TCTCTCCATAAGAAGGGCCCACTGCTGGGGGGCTCAGTCGGTTAAGAGCCCACGCTGTGGTGCGGGGATGAGCCTCACACTCTCTGATCCGGGTTGTGCTGGTGCCGACTGTGGCTGGGAGCTCCACAGACTGATGGGGAATACGTGATGGCATCACCATGGATACGGGATGAGACGGTTCCATTGGTTACGGGTCCTCTCAGATCGGATGCCTGCGGGCTGCGTGTCAAACCTGCATATAAAAGGTCTTCCTTCAGCTCCTGTCTGCGTGAGCTGAGCCGTGTTCTACAGTGAGAGCTGAGCCGTGAGCTGAGTCGTGTTCTACAGTGAGAGCTGAGTCGTGTTCTACAGTGTGAGCTGAGCCGTGTTCTACAGTGAGAGCTGAGCCGTGTTCTACAGTGAGAGCTGAGCCGTGTTCTACAGTGAGAGCTGAGCCATGTTCTACAGTGAGAGCTGAGTCGTGTTCTACAGTGTGAGCTGAGCCGTGAGCTGAGCCGTGTTCTACAGTGAGAGCTGAGCCCTGTTCTACAGTGTGAGCTGAGCCGTGTTCTACAGTGAGAGCTGAGCCCTGTTCTGCAGTGAGAGCTGAGCCGTGTTCTACAGTGAGAGCTGAGCCGTGTTCTACAGTGTGAGAAGGAGCAGCTGGTGACGCCAGCTGTTTTGGAGGACATGTCTGCACTCTCCCGGATTTGCCAGGGGGGGGCTTTGCGCATGACACGGCTGTGGTTGCTGAGGAACGGACATTCCAAATTAGGGTGGGAATTAAATGTGTTCAGCACCTCGTTGGGTGGCAAATTCTTTTAAAACGTGATCTTAGGAAACACGCCGCTGGCGCAGAGATTTGCCGGGTCAGGCTTGTGTTGGTACTGACTGCTCAGCGCTCTGTTTGTCCCTCTTTTGTTTCCATCTCTTCAGCTCCCTGCGGGGGGAACCTCACAGGCCCTGGGGGCCTCATCCTGTCCCCGGAGTACCCGGAGCTCTACCCCCACGGCCAGGAGTGCGACTGGACGGTCACCGTGTCACCTGACCACATCATCGCCCTCACCTTCATCCAGTACGTTACAGCTGGGAGGCAGTTCCTACGGCAACCTAGTCTGGGGCTCTGTCGTTGCTGGGTAACCAGGGTACCCTCCAGAACCTGGATACAGGATGCTCTAGAATCTCATCTTCTGATTGGGCTATTAGTCTGGTTTTATTCCATGAAATTGCACTTGTATTTATTTATTCATTGATTGATGTAGCACAATAGAGCAAATAAGTTACACTAATGACAGGAGTAAGTTTTTTTTTTCCAAACGTGCGACCAAAGTGGAATCACAAGACCCCCAATAAAAACAATAAGCTACCAAAGCAGTGATGATTCACTGTGATTATATTGTCCCAGGAAGAATGGGAGATGAAGAGGATGTAAGTGTAGTGAAAAGAGAAGTTGATGAAGGGGTTATAGCTTCAAAAGCGTGGCCATTTCCTGCCTAGCCACTGTGCTGCAGCACTCAGTGATGACCTCCCATGCTGCGGGGGGGGGGGGGGGGGGGGGGCAGGTGTGTGGTATGGTCCGTGGGGTGGCGGACCCGAACCTCCCGCCACGGTGTTGTCAGCAGTCACCCTTTCTCCCTTTCTCCTTTCTTACCCTCACTGCTTTCTTCCGGTCTGAATACAGCAAAAAAAGAAAGAAGTTTAAAATAATAAATAATAAATAAGAGTGGTGTTGGCTGTTGCCTGAGGAGCGTGGCGGGGTTGCTGGGTTCTTTGTTCATTGTCGCCTGACGCTTAATCGATCATCTCGGTGAGCTGATTGCACAGTTAACTGGCCTCGTCTCGCCTCGGCTGCCAGGCCTGAGCTGGCTGCTGATTTTAAGGTGACGGTTAAAAAAAACAAAACAGCACTGGACCCCGAGGCTCTGCAGGGGTGAGCGCCACTGTTTTACTGTGTTTACAGAGCGCAGTGTAGCGCTGTTTTACTGTGTTTACAGAGCGCAGTGTAACGCTGTTTTACTGTGTTTACAGAGCGCAGTGTAACGCTGTTTTACTGTGTTTACAGAGCGCAGTGTATCACTGTTTTACTGTGTTTACAGAGCGCAGTGTAATACTGTTTTACTGTGTTTTACTGTGTTTAGAGCACAGTGTAGCGCTGTTTTACTGTGTTTACAGAGCGCAGTGTAGCGCTGTTTTACTGTGTTTACAGAGCACTGTGTAGTGCTGTTTTACTGTGTTCTAACTGTGTTTACAGAGCACTGTGTAGTGCTGTTTTACTGTGTTCTAACTGTGTTTACAGAGCGCAGTGTAGCGCTGTTTTACTGTGTTTACAGAGCACTGTGTAGTGCTGTTTTACTGTGTTCTAACTGTGTTTACAGAGCACTGTGTAGTGCTGTTTTACTGTGTTCTAACTGTGTTTACAGAGCGCAGTGTAGCGCTGTTTTACTGTGTTTACAGAGCACTGTGTAGTGCTGTTTTACTGTGTTCTAACTGTGTTTACAGAGCACTGTGTAGTGCTGTTTTACTGTGTTCTAACTGTGTTTACAGAGCGCAGTGTAGCGCTGTTTTACTGTGTTTACAGAGCGCAGTGTAGCGCTGTTTTACTGTGTTTACAGAGCGCAGTGTAACGCTGTTTTACTGTGTTTACAGAGCGCAGTGTAACGCTGTTTTACTGTGTTTACAGAGCGCAGTGTAACGCTGTTTTACTGTGTTTACAGAGCGCAGTGTAATACTGTTTTACTGTGTTTTACTGTGTTTAGAGCACAGTGTAACGCTGTTTTACTGTGTTTACAGAGCGCAGTGTAACGCTGTTTTACTGTGTTTACAGAGCGCAGTGTAGCGCTGTTTTACTGTGTTTACAGAGCGCAGTGTAGCGCTGTTTTACTGTGTTTACAGAGCGCAGTGTAACGCTGTTTTACTGTGTTTACAGAGCGCAGTGTAACGCTGTTTTACTGTCTTTACAGAGCGCAGTGTATCACTGTTTTACTGTGTTTTACTGTGTTTAGAGCACAGTGTAACGCTGTTTTACTGTGTTTACAGAGCGCAGTGTAACACTGTTTTACTGTGTTTACAGAGCGCAGTGTAGCGCTGTTTTACTGTTTTACTGTGTTTACAGAGCGCAGTGTAACCCTGTTTTACTGTGTTTGCAGAGCGCAGTGTAACGCTGTTTTACTGTGTTTACAGAGCACAGTGTAGTGCTGTTTTACTGTGTTTACAGAGCGCAGTGTAGCGCTGTTTTACTGTGTTCTAACTGTGTTTACAGAGCGCTGTAATGCTGTTTTACTGTGTTTACAGAGCGCAGTGTAGCGCTGTTTCACTATGATCTAACTGTGTTTACAGAGCACAGTGTAGCGCTGTTTTACTGTTTACAGAGCACAGTGTAGCGCTGTTTTACTGTGTTTACAGAGCGCAGTGTAGCGCTGTTTCACTATGATCTAACTGTGTTTACAGAGCACAGTGTAGCGCTGTTTTACTGTTTACAGAGCACAGTGTAGCGCTGTTTTACTGTGTTTTAACTGTGTTTACAGAGCACAGTGTAGCGCTGTTTTACTGTTTACAGAGCGCAGTGTAGCGCTGTTTTACTGTTTACAGGGCACAGTGTAGTGCTGTTTCACTGTGTTCTAACTGTGTTTACAGAGCGCAGTGTAGCGCTGTTTTACTGTTTACAGAGCACAGTGTAGTGCTGTTTCACTGTGTTCTAACTGTGTTTTACGGAGCGCAGCCACACTCAGTCCTTTCCCCTGCCGTCAGGTTCAGCCTGGAGACCAGCTATGACTTCCTGCACATCTACGACGGGCCCGACTCGCTGAGCCCCCTGCTGGGCAGCTTCTACGGCAGCGAGGCGCCCGAGCACATCGAGAGCAGCTCCAACACGCTCTTCCTCGCCTTCCGCAGCGACGCCTCCCTCAGCAGCAATGGCTTTGTGCTGCAGTACACAGGTACGTCGCCCCCCGCAGGCTGGGAGGACCTATTACCACTCCTGTGTCACACTCGGTTTGCTCTGTTAGTGGTCTCAGTGCTGAAGCTGGGAGTTAGAGCAGACTGCTCTGATAGTGGTCTCAGTGCTGAAGCTGGGAGTTAGAGCAGACTGCTCTGAGAGTGGTCTCAGTGCTGAAGCTGGGAGTTAGAGCAGACTGCTCTGAGAGTGGTCTCAGTGCTGAAGCCAGACGTTTCAGCAGACAGCTCTGATGGAAGTTATTCCCCAGGGACTCTGAAACCCTGCAGTGTGTCTACTGTGAATTATTAAGGGAAGAAGAATGATATTTTTGTCTGCTTAGATTCAGCAGGTCTGTGTTTTCAGTTGTTCCCTTGTATTAAATTCCTGATTGATGCTTGATTCAATCTTAGCGCTGAAGCTAACCTCAGGTAACCCCAGAGAACCCACGACAAACCCAGACTTCACTTTCGGCTTGCTGGCAGCAAGATGGCTTATCAACATCCACAGCTGTGACATAACGCTTTTGAGGGTCCAGTATGTGTGTGAAATACGATACGATGGAAAATGTGTGTTTTTTTTGGGATAATATAAGCAGGAGAAATACAGTTTGTTCATTCAGATAAATTAAAAGCTTGTACGCTGGGCCCAGCACAGCAAAGCTAATTACCATTCTGAAGAGAGGGAGAAGAGGGGAGTGATTATAAAAGAAAAGGAATAAAGAGGAAGGGGAGGTACAGAGAGAGAGATAGAGAGAGTGGAGAGATAGTGGGAGAGGGGGAGAGAGATAGAGACAGAGAGAAAGTACAGATAGAGGAGAGAATTGAGTAC
Source organism: Anguilla anguilla (assembly GCF_013347855.1). Lineage (NCBI taxonomy): Eukaryota > Metazoa > Chordata > Actinopteri > Anguilliformes > Anguillidae > Anguilla > Anguilla anguilla. Next base: position 86,369,303 of record NC_049201.1, read on the forward strand.
AGAGAGATTAATATTTCAGGCAGAGATGAATTGATGCAGATAGAGGTGTCTCAGTACAATTCCAGTACTTGAGCGGATTTTATGATTGTGCAAGTGGTTTGACAGAATATTTGGTATGCTTATTTGGTCTTCTAAGGAACCCCGATCATTATGAAGGGGGATATGGGCTAAAAAAGTTTGGGAAAATGAGTGTGACTCCATGACTTTGATTTGCCGTATCTACATTACTATGGGTCATAGGGAAATGGTTCTTTGTTGACTACAAATTTAAAGGTAATGGAGTTATTAGTTGAAGTTCATCTATGAAAAAGCTGTATTTTAAAATGGATCAAATTTTCACCAAAGTTAGGTTATAATGTCGATGAGCCCTTCTTGATATGGGCTCACTTTAGGAGTCGCTCGAGGTTATGTTGTTGTTGCATATGGTAATAATTGGTGACTGGGCTGCGTCCAAGAGACAATGCCCAACACTGGAGAGCTGATATTGAACTTTCTGCTTCCTCGTGGAGTGTCACCATTTTACTTGTTCCCATGCTGCCCTGAAACACTTGTGATGGACCTGATGCACTTGTAGATGTGCTAATGGTGGTTGAATCGGGCACAGCAACTGTACAGACATACACAAGGTCGAGCAGAGACAGAATCCTTGCATCTACAGCTCTGAAGGAGCACAAATTGAGGGTTTAATATTTGTTCATTTCTTATTTCTGCAAGTTATTTTATTCACCTCCATTTTTTTAGAGGAATTTCAGTTGGACTGTTTGCTTGCCCTCTCTCTGATTGGATAATGATTCCTGTTGTCCCTGAGTGGATGATGCATGGCTTTCATTGAATCTTTTTTTATTGAAGACTGGCTGGATTTGGGCTTCATATGGTGAGATTTTGCTGTAAGGCTGACACACTGTTTCTTCCACATCAGATTTTCCCAGTTATAAGTTTTGCTGATCTCCGTGTGTTTCGGTTTTCTGTATTTTAGTCTTAGCCGAGTTGAGGCTCCTTGTAGGCATCCTCCGGAGTGCCTTCCAGAACTCTTTTTGCTTTTCTTCTGTTGTGTCTCTGCTGTTTTTGCTGTGTGGGCATTTTTTGTTAGCTCCTTGCAATCCTTTGTTTTTGCTTGGAGGGACATAAAAGCCATTGCTTCTCAACTTCATTACACCAAGTAGGGCCCATCAAGAAGGTAGCACATTGAAATTTTGCACGTGTCTGACTATGTCTGTTTGCAATGATGTTTAACAACATTGTCAGGAATTAGTGATGTGATACCACTCTAGTGTGTAATGATTTCTCAGCAATGACTGAAAAACTCTAGACCAAATTTTCTGGAGGTGTTGATAAAATTATACCTTAGCTTTGGTGAAATTTTTATCCCTTTTGAAAAACAGGTGTTTTTTCAGATCAGCTTTCAAGAATATTGTCACTCATAACTCTGTTACCTTTGGTAATATATGTAAAAGATAGAGCTTTTTAACATTTACAATGGTATACGAACCATTTCTCTCTGACCTACAGTAATGTAGATCTGGGAAGTCAAAATCATGGAGTCGCACTAATTTACTCAAACTTTGTTAGCCAATATCTCCCTTAATAATGATCCGAGACAAGTGTCATTTCTGTCCCGGGTGTTTCATATGAAATCAAATAAGCCAAATCACATTAAAATCTGTAACAGTGCAGTCCCATCATGTGTTGAATGGACCCAGACTTACCCTGGAGTAGGGCGGGGTGAGGAAAGGCCGGGCTGTCCTGGGCGGGGCAGTGTGTGCTAGAACCAGTCTGATTGGGTGGGGCAGTGATGCAAGAAGCAGTCACATTGGGCAAGGGATTGAGTGATAGATGCAGTCTGATTCGGTGGGCAGTGTGTTCTAGAACCAGTCTGATTGGGTGGGGCAGTGAGGGAGCCAGAAGCAGTCTGATGGTAGTTTTTCTGGTTCTGTGTGATAAAGTGGACAGCTGGTCCCTGGTCTGGTTGTTCTCTGGGTGAAGTGTGTTCACTCGCTGGATTTGGGTCTGGTGACCATGATTAACTATCAGTGACTAGAAACTGCGGTTTCTCAAACTGTGGGCATCTGGATCAGAACCACAGAGCCTGGAACGTCATCTGTGGTATGCAATGGTTCTGGCAACTCAAAATTGGAACCGTAGAGCGAGGGGGTCCACTGCTTTGGGCTGAAGGTTCTACCCTGTGCATCTGGGCCTTTCCAGGAGCCGACGCCCCTCCCTGTCTCTGCTGGACGGCCTGGCCCGCCAGGGGACTTTTCTGTCTCATTTCAGTTGTTTGCTGTTCCCAGCCCTATTGATTCTGTTAAACCAAAAGAACACAAACCCTGGAGGACGTCTTATTTCAGTTGTTGCTTTCTTTTTTCGTTTAGAAATGTGCAGTTCCCAGCCCTATTGATTCCATTTAAAACAGAAAGAACACAAGTAAATAAAAAAGTTTATTAAATGGACTTGCCCATTGAGCAGTGTGCGTAGAACAGACTGAGTCACTGGGGGTTTCGGGTTCTGCAGTGGAGGTGGTCCTGTTCTCTGTATTTGGTGTGTAGAGAGCCCCACAGTGGAGGTGGTGAGCTGTCCTGTTCTCTGTATCTGGTGTGTAGAGAGCCCCACGGTGGAGGTGGTGGGCTGTCCTGTTCTCTGTATCTGGTGTGTAGAGAACCCCACGGTGGAGGTGGTGAGCTGTCCTGTTCTCTGTATCTGATGTGTAGAGAACCCCACGGTGGAGGTGGTGAGCTGTCCTGTTCTCTGTATCTGGTGTGTAGAGAACCCCACGGTGGAGGTGGTGAGCTGTCCTGTTCTCTGTATCTGGTGTGTAGAGAACCCCACGGTGGAGGTGGTGAGCTGTCCTGTTCTCTGTATCTGGTGTGTAGAGAACCCCAGGGAGTCGTGTTTCGAACCCGGGCAGGTGAGGAACGGAACGCGTCACGGTAACGACCTGAAGTTGGGCACCACGGTCACCTTCTCCTGCGACAGCGGCTACGTGATCGAAGGAGATTCCACTCTCACCTGCATTATGGGGGTCGATGGCAAGCCCAACTGGAACATGCCACCCCCCACCTGCACAGGTAGACAAAACAAATCACCCCCCACCTGCACAGGTAGACTCAAACCACCCCCCACCTGCACAGGTAGACACAAGCCAAGCCCCACCTGCACAGGTAAACACAAACCACTCCCCACCTGCACAGGTAGACTCAAACCACCCCCCACCTGCACAGGTAGACACAAGCCACGCCCCACCTGCACAGGTAAACACAAACCACTCCCCACCTGCACAGGTAGACTCAAACCACTCCCCACCTGCACAGGTAGACTCAAACCACCCCCCACCTGCACAGGTAGACACAAACCCCCCCCCCCCCCCACCTGCACAGGTAAACACAAACCACCCCCCATCTGCACAGTTAAGTGCCTCACATCAAGGTAAGTGATTTTTTTTTCTTCATTCCCACATTATGAGAGTTAAACAGAGGCCATGTATAATCTTTCTCTCTTTGTGCCCCATCCCATCCCATCCCAAATCCTATCTCTTCTTCTTCTTCTTCAGCTCCTTGTGGTGGGCAGTACTCTGGACTGGAGGGTGCAGTGTTATCGCCGGGTTACCCTGGCAACTATAGCAGCGGGAAGAGCTGCTTGTACTCTGTGACTGTGCCAAGGGATTATGGTGAGTGTGTGAAGCCCCCGAATTCTGCTCACCTGAGTCTGTTCTCTGGAAAACAGCCCATTCCATTTTTCACATATGCTTTTGTGGCGTGACACTATAATTTAGCGTATCCCCAGCACAAATAAATCTCTCTGAGTGTGGTATTTGAAAATTAAACCCAGAGAATGACTTAGTGAATAGTTCTTACAAGCATGGTTATAAATTTTTTGGATGTCCGTTAAGTCAGCTTTGTTCCCTTGGGTTATTGTATTTAAGTGCAGAAACTCTGCAGGGTTCTCTCTCTCGCTCCCTCTCTCACTCTGTTTCTATCTCTTTCTGTCTTTCTCTCATTCTCTTGCACTTTCTCTCAATTTCTCTCTCTCTTTCTCTCTCTCCTTCTTCCTTTCTCTCTCAGCAAATCAAGTTAGGGGACTGCTTTTCCCTTGAAACCAGGGGAGATGGTTGAAATTTGTGGTGATTGATCTAGACGTGCCATTTTAAATAAGCGCAATTGAATGTGTATATAAAATTATAGTTATAATTGAATGTGTATGCAAATACAGATTTAGTTAAAGGTATATATGTAAATGCTATAAAAAACATACATGGCTTTTGAATAGCCTATGGTGAGTGCTGGTGTTAGCATGATGCTAATGCGGTCCTGGCTTTGTGAAACCCACAATGGTGTTAGCATGATGCTAATGTGGTCCTGGTTTTGTGAAACCCACAGTGGTGTTAGCATGATGCTAATGTGGTCCTGGTTTTGTGAACCCCACAGTGGTGTTAGCATGATGCTAATGTGGTGCTGGTTTTGTGAAACCCACAGTGGTGTTAGCAGGATGCTAATGTGGTCCTGGTTTTGTGAAACCCACAGTGGTGTTAGCATGATGCTAATGTGGTCCTGGTTTTGTGAACCCCATAGTGGTGTTAGCATGATGCTAATGTGGTCCTGGTTTTGTGAAACCCACAGTGGTGTTAGCATGATGCTAATGTGGTCCCGGTTTTGTGAAACCCACAGTGGTGTTAGCATGATGCTAATGTGGTCCCGGTTTTGTGAACCCCACAGTGGTGTTAGCATGATGCTAATGTGGTCCTGGTTTTGTGAAACCCACAGTGGTGTTAGCATGATGCTAATGTGGTCCTGGTTTTGTGAAACCCACAGTGGTGTTAGCATGATGCTAATGTGGTCCTGCTTTTGTGAAACCCACAGTGGTGTTAGCATGATGCTAATGTGGTCCTGGTTTTGTGAAACCCACAGTGGTGTTACCATGATGCTAATGTGGTGCTGGTTTTGTGAAACCCACAGTGGTGTTAGCATGATGCTAGTGTGGTCCTGGTTTTGTGAAACCCACAGTAGTGTTAGCATGATGCTAATGTTCTCCTGGTTTTGTGAAACCCACAGTGGTGTTCGGCCAGTTCGCCTTCTTCCAGACGGCGCTGAACGACGTGGTGGAGGTGTACGATGGCGCCACTCAGCATGCCCGAATCCTGAGCTCGCTGTCCGGTGCCCACACAGGTGAACCGCCCACACAGAGGAACTACCCAGCATGCCTAGTTCTGTAGTATTAATGTTGTTAAAATCTATGTCAGTGTGTGGTCTAGTGAGGAAAAAAGCAGCT
>NC_049201.1:86379561-86392061 GCF_013347855.1 Anguilla anguilla
AGATAGAGCCCCCCAGTTAAGCTGCAGCCCCCCAGTTAAGATAGAGCCCCCCAGTTAAGTTACAGCCCCCCAGTTAAGTTACAGCCCCCCAGTTAAGCTGCAGCCCCCCAGTTAAGATAGAGCCCCCCAGTTAAGTTACAGGCCCCCAGTTAAGCTGCAGCCCCCCAGTTAAGATAGAGCCCCCCAGTTAAGCTGCAGCCCCCCAGTTAAGATAGAGCCCCCCAGTTAAGTTACAGCCCCCCAGTTAAGCTGCAGCCCCCCAGTTAAGATAGAGCCCCCCAGTTAAGCTGCAGCCCCCCAGTTAAGATAGAGCCCCCCAGTTAAGCTGCAGCCCCCCAGTTACGTTAAGAGGTGGGACTATGGTGCAGGTGGGCTATGGGGCAGGTTGACTATGGGGCAGGTGGACTGTGGGGCAGGTGGGCTATGGGGCAGGTGGGGCATGGGGCAGGTTGACTTTGGGGCAGGTGGACTGTGGGGCAGGTGGGCTATGGGGCAGGTGGACTATGGGGCAGGTGGGGCATGGGGCAGGTTGACTTTGGGGCAGGTGGACTGTGGGGCAGGTGGGCTATGGGGCAGGTGGACTATGGGGCAGGTGGGGCATGGGGCAGGTTGACTTTGGGGCAGGTGGACTGTGGGGCGGGTGGGCTATGGAGCAGGTGGACTATGGGGCAGGTGGGGCATGGGGCAGGTTGGCTTTGGGGCATGTGGACGATGGGGTAGGTGGGGCATGGGACAGGTGGACGATGGGGCAGGTGGGGCATGGGACAGGTGGACGATGGGGCAGGTGGGGCATGGGGAAGGTTGACTTTGGGGCAGGTGGACGATGGGGCAGGTGGGGCATAGGGCAGGTGGACTGTGGGGCAGGTGGGCTATGGGGCAGGTGGGGCATGGGGCAGATGGACTGTGGGGCAGGTTGGGCATGGGGCAGGTGGACTGTGGGGCAGGTGGGGCATGGGGCAGGTGGACAATGGGGCTGGTGGGGCATGGGGCAGGTGGACGAGGGGCTGGTGGACGAGGGGCTGGTCATGTGCTTCTTGCTGCAGGTTTCTGGCTTGTGCTCACTTACAGACAGTTCACTGCAGTTGAACTTTCCAAACACAGATAACTACAGTTAGCGTCTTGAACAAGAAAGATAATAATTCCACCCTTTTTCACCAGGTGTAATTTATATGAAATGAAAAAGGGTGATTTCAGGAAACAGAGTGTAATTTTGGAGTTTGATTCGTGTTTGAAGGTTTGGGAGGGCTGCGTGATCTTGCTGGGATTGGATAGAGAGGCTGCACTGTGTGTGCGCGTCACTAAAACTCTTCCCCCTGTTCCGGGCACGTCAGCCAGAGCTTGGTTCGCGACGCGAGTCTTACGTGGGAGAGGATGGCGGACACTCTCCCACTTTTCGGCGTTCATCATTCACTTCAGCTCAGAAAAACAAAAAAACAACAGGAAGTGCACTTGAATAAACTGATTTTCTCTACAGGCATTTCAGTTCTCCTGAGTGGGCAGGAAGGCCAGGGAGGTCAGATTTGCTTGACTGTTTATTTTTACTTCTGATGGAAATGGAAAGCAAAGCTTGAGCAGGTAGAGTGGCGGAGAGGATGCGGACTCTAGAGAGAACGCAGGTGTGGTCGTGCTGCTGGGTGTCCGGAGTTTAAAAGGCATGTTATGCAGGGTCTTTTAGCCTTGCTGTGCTCCTTTTTTTTTGTTTACAAGCAAAGAAGTCTTCAAACCCGCCCACTCACCTCGGGCAGCCCACCTAACGCAGCTAGCTGGATAGCCAGAGGTAACGCTTCTTGCAGGTCAAACAGTATACAAGCCTACTCCACATCGCTTCTCCCTCTCTTGCTGAACTTCAGCCGACGCAGCCGCGGAAAAGCTGCTCCAGGGTTAACTCTAGTTCTTGAGTGAGCCCTGTCGGCTTGTCTTTCTGCTTCGCTGTGTCTGTGCTTCTTCACTGGCTTGCTAGCTAGCACCAAATTTTCCATTTTAGAATAACAAATACAGTTAAAGGTGCACAAATTTGGCGAAAGTGCATACAGACAGAGATTGCCAGTGCATCATAGATGCCTTAGCATGGTTATTTTGTAATATTTTCAAGGTAACAATCCTATGTTTGAGTTTGCCTGGGCTCTTTAGCTCAGGAGGTAAGAGCGGTTGTCTGGCAGTCGGAGGGTTGCCGGTTCGAACCCCCGCCCTGGGCATGTCGAAGTGTCCCTGAGCAAGACACCTAACCCCTAATTGCTCCCAACGAACTGACTGGTACCTTGCATGGCAGCCTTTCACTGTTGGTGTGTGAGTGTGAGGGTGAATGAGAGGCATCAATTGTAAAGCGCTTTGGATAAAAGCACTATATAAATGCAGTCCATTTACCATTTGATTTAAACATGTGCTCCCTCTTTACCTGTGAGAAGCTGGACTCAGGTTCAATTGCGATGGTTAAACATGTTCCTCTGTATTGTGTGTTGAGTGTGTCTCTGTGTGTTGAGTATCTCTGTATGCTGACTGTGTCTGAGTGTTGATTGTGTCTGTGTGCTGACTGTGCCATGAGTGTTGAGTGTGTCTCTGTGTGCTGACTGTGCCATGAGTGTTGAGTGTGTCTCTGTGTGCTGACTGTGCCTGAGTGTTGAGCGTGTCTCTGTGTGTTGAGTATCTCTGTGTGCTGACTGTACTGGAGTGTTGAGTGTGTCCTGACTGTGCCTGAGTGTTGAGTGTGTCTCTGTGTGTTGAGTGTGTCTCTGTGTCCTGACTGTGCCTGAGTGTTGAGTGTGTGCTGACTGTGCCTGAGTGTTGAGTGTGTCTCTGTGTGTCTCGGTGTTCAGGTACCACCGTTCCCGCCCTGCTGAACAGCACGTCCAACCAGCTGTACCTGCACTTCTTCTCTGACATCAGCGTCTCAGCGGCAGGCTTTCAGCTGGAGTACAAGAGTAAGGAGCAAACACATGTCCCACAATGCATCTCTCCACACATATTCCACAATGAATCTCTCCACTCGTATCCCACAATGCATCTCTCCACACATATCCCACAATGCATCTCTCCACACATATTCCACAATGCATTTCTCCACACATATCCCACAATGCATCTCTCCACACATATCCCACAATGCATCTCTCTACTCGTATCTCCTCGTGCTCCCTCTCTCTTTAAACATGTTTTATGGCTTTTCTGTCTCAGTTGTTCTGACTTGCACTTGCCCCTTCCACATGCCCCTTCCACATGCCGTGCCCTACCTCACCCACCCACCCTCCTCCTCCCACTCTACCTCTATTCACTTTATTGTGCACCCCACCCCACCCTTCTTGTCCTGTCCGTCCCCTTGCCCCGCCCCCTGCCCCGCCCCAGCCGTGTCCCTCTCCAGCTGTGCGGAGCCGGTGGTGCCCATGAACGGGCTGAAGGTGGGGGAGCGGCTGCAGATGAACAGCGTGGTGTCCTTCCAGTGTGAGCCAGGGTACACCCTGCAGGTCAGTCCTGGTACTGCGCCCTGCTGCTTAGACAGGGTTATACACCCTGCAGGTCAGTCCTGGTACTGCTCCCTGCTGCTTAGACAGGGTTATACACCCTGCAGGTCAGTCCTGGTACTGCACCCTGCTGGTTGTCAAATCTCACTGGGCATGTAGATGACATTATGCAATATCCGACTGTTTTTTGAGATCTATATGGAAATGTACTTCTCGCAATGTTGATTTCCCTACATATTTTTCAGTGAGTAATTCCTGTGTGTGTATGGATAATGTGTGTCTCTGTATGTGAGTGTGTGTTGCGTGTGTTTCTGTATGTGCATGTGTGTATGTGTTTGTGTAATGTGTATGTGTAGTGTGTGTGATGTGTGTGTGTGTATGTTTAGTGTGTGTGTTTGTGTAATGTGTGTGTAATGTGTGAGGATTCAGTGCTGCTCTGTGTGTGTATTTATGTGTGCGTGTGTAGGGGGGATGTGTGTGTGATGTGTGATGTGTATGTGTAGTGTCAAGGCAGTCAAGGGATCAGCCCCAGCATACCTCCACAAGATATTCAAACCCTACATGCCAACCAGATCCCTCCGTTCTGCTACCTCAGGACGCCTAGCACCTCCCCCTCTTCGCACCTGCACTTCCAGAACATGTCTCCTGTCTGTTCTGGCCCCACGATGGTGGAATGACCTCCCTGTGGAGGTCAGAACAGCTGAGACTGTGACCCATTTCAAACGACGACTGAAGACCCTCCTCTTCAGGCTGCACCTCTCCCCATCCCTCCCTTCCCCCCTGTAAATGACTAAGCTTAGGGTTGTAACTAGGCAGCTGTTTCATAGGTGACTTAGGTGCATCAACTGTCTTAATGACTACTTGTATTTTTATTTTTTATTTTTCCATAGATTGCGTTGTTGCCGTTCTCGTTGTTAGTGTTAATCAGTTTAACCATCAGGGTCCAAGTTGAACTATGCGGTTGTTCCCTGTACTTGAACCGGTACTTCTCTCTAAGGGTTTCGTCATACTTGTTCCTGGTTATGGTTATACACTTTGTTGTACGTCGCTCTGGATAAGAGCGTCTGCCAAATGCCTGTAATGTAATGTAATGTAATGTAATGTGTGTGTGAGGATTCAGTGCTGCTCTGTGTGTGTATTTATGTGTGCGTGTGTAGGGGGGATGTGTGTGTGATGTGTGATGTGTATGTGTAGTGTCTGTGTGAGGATTCAGTGCTGCTCTGTGTGTGTATTTATGTGTGCGTGTGTAGGGGGGATGTGTGTGTGATGTGTATGTGTAGTGTGTGTGTGAGGATTCAGTGCTGCTCTGTGTGTGTCAGTGAAAGATGCTGAATGAGAGACTAATAAAGGATGTGTTTGATCACAGGGACACGCCCACATCTCCTGCATGCCGGGACCCGTCAGGCGCTGGAACTTTCCGCCCCCCCTCTGCATTGGTAATGACACATACCGCACACACACACATACCGCACACACACACACATACCGCACACACACACTCATACTGTACCCACACACACACACACATACCGCACACATACCGCACACACACATACTGTACACACACACACACATACCGCACACATACCGCACACACACACATATACTGTACCCACACACACATACCGCACACACACTGCACACACACACATACTGTACCCACACACACACACACACATACCGCACACATACCGCACACACACATACTGTACCGACACACACACACATACCGCACACATGCACACACACATACCATGCGTACACACACACACACTCAAACACACATACCACGCGTACACTCACACACACACTCAAACACACACACATCACACACATACTGCACACACACACACTGTACACACACACACACACTCAAACACACACACACATAGCACACACATACTGCACACACACACTGTACACACACACGACGCGTACACACACACTCAAACACACATACCACGCGTACACACACACACACACACTCAAACACACACATATCACACACATACTGCAAACACACACACACACACACTGTACACACACACACATACCACGCATACACACATACCGCACGCACACACACACAAACACAAACTCAAACACACACACACACTGTGCACACACACACATACCACGCGTACACTCACACACACTCAAACACATACACACATATCACACACATACTGCACACACACACACTGCACACACACACCACGCGTACACACACACACATGCACTCAAACACACATACCGCACGCACACACACACAAACACATATCGCAGACATACACACACACTCACACACACACACACACACACACATTAAAATACAAATACAATTTTACATTTTTTTAAAAGAGTGTGTGTGTGTGTGTGTGCATGTGCATGCGTGTGTGTGTGTGTTTGTGTGTGTGTGTTTGAGTGTGAGTGTGTGTATGTGTGTGTGTGTTTGTTTTGTGTGTGTGTGTTTTGTGTTTGTGTGTGAGTGTTTTGTATTTGTGTGTGTATGAGTGTGTGTGTGAGTACGTGTGTGTGTGTGTGTGTGTGTGTGTGTGTGTGAGTACGTGTGTGTGTGTGTGTATGTGAGTTAGTGTATGTGTGTTAAAATCTAATCCATAGCTGAACTCCACTGCAGTGCCTGTGGAAGTCTACTCGAAGCCTGTCATTACAGGGCACTGACCCACTTCTCAGCATGCACCATTTCCCATGATCCTCCTGTCTTCCTCCCACCTCCAGGCTAATAACAGGGTTCAGGCTCGCAGCTCTGACTTACCCTGTCATTAGCAGTGTGGGGTCAGGGTGTTAATGGAGCTCTCAATTAATGTGAGAGACATCGCACAGCTACTTTCATCTCTCTACAGGAGCAGAAACACACACTGCTCTCTACACATACTCACACTCACACACACACCCACCCACTCATACACACACACCCACACACTCATACACACACACACACACTCATACACACACCCACCCACTCATACACACACTCTCTCACACACACACCCACTCATACACACACTCTCTCACACACATGTACATGCGCACACACATGCACATTCACACACACACACACATACACACTGCGCTCTACACACACACAAACTCATACACAAGCACACACACACACACACTCATTCACACGTGCGCACACACACACACACACAAACTCATACACAAGCACACACACACACACAGTTAGACATGCACCCACATAAGTATGTTTTTTTTTCCGGGGATGTGTTGACACTGCACAAACTATTAAAAAGCTAGAAGTACCAAATAACAAAATAAAACAACACTTTTAAGCCAATTTTACGGATTATGCAAAAAGGATCCTTGACATAGTTTGAGAAATTCATATTATTTCATTTAGCAGTGAAAACATTTGCATGCATTGAGTTGATTCCCGCACAATTTTGCATATTTAAATAGAAAAACGGCTTCACACTGCTGCTCTAACCACTGCTCCACACTGCTGCTCTGATCACTGCTCCACACTGCTGCTCTGATCGCTGATCCACACTGCTGCTCTAACCACTGCTCCACACTGCTGCTCTGATAACTGCTCCACACTGCTGCTCTAACCACTGCTTCACACTGCTGCTCTAACCACTGCTCCACACTGCTGCTCTGACCACTGCTCCACACTGCTGCTCTAACCACTGCTGCACACTGCTGCTCTGACCACTGCTCCACACTGCTGCTCTGATCACTGCTCCACACTGCTGCTTTGATCACTGCTCCACACTGCTGCTTTGATCACTGCTCCACACTGCTGCTCTGACCATTGTCTGGCAGTCGGAGCGTTGCCGGTTCAAACCCCGCCCTGGGCGTGTCGAAGTGTCCTTGAGCAAGACACCTAACCCCTAACTGCTCTGGTGAATGAGAGGCATCAATTGTAAAACGCTTTGGATAAAAGCGCTATATAAATGCAGTCCATTTACCATTTACCATTTGATTTGACCACTGCTACTCACTGCTGCTCTTTTTTCTCCAGCCGAATGTGGGGGAACTCGGGAGGAGATGGAGGGATGGATACTGAGTCCTGGTTTCCCAGGAAACTATCCTAGCAACAGTGACTGCAGCTGGAGCATCTTCCTGCCCGTGGGACACGGTGAGGGGGCGGGGCCTCTGAGAGGCCTCTGATTTGCTCTTGATTGCACTCAGACCCGAGCTGGAGTGCTGCTTGGCCCCATTCCACATGAGCGGCGAAACGTCGGCCATGTCCAATCACCATTAGAGAATCTTCACTGAAACACTCAAACACCTGTGCTTACGTACATGCTCAGCCTTCATTATGAAACGTTTCTCAGGAACAAGTTAGAGAGTGTATTTCTTTTCTATTTTTATTTGAGAATGTTATAAACTTTTATAAAAAAGAAGGTTGTGGGTTCGAATCTTGGCTTGGGGCCTTTCTGTGTGGAGTTTGCATGTTCTCCCCATGCCCGCATGGGTTTCCTCTGGGTGCTCTGGTTTCCTCCCACAGTCCAAAAACATGCAAATAGGCCAATTGGAGACTCTGAATTGCCCATAGGTATGAATGTGTGAGTGAATGGTGTGTGTGCCCTGCGGCCTGTCCAGGGTGTATTTCTGCCTCTTGCCCAATGCATGCTGGGATAGACTCTAGCATCCCCTGTGACCCTGCCCAGGATAAGCGGGTATAGATAATGGATGGATGGATGTCTTTTGGCCAGGGTGTATCAGGGTGCAGCTCATGGTGTTTCTCCCGTACCCTGGCGCAGGCGCCCACCTCCACTTCCTCAACTTCTCCACCGAGGCGAACCACGACTTCCTGGAGATCCGCAACGGCCCCTTTGAGACCAGCTCTGTGATTGGCCGCTTCAGCGGGCAGGAAGTCCCCGCCTCCCTGCTCACCACTTCCCACGAGACCACGGTGTACTTTCACAGCGACCACTCCCAGAACCGACCCGGCTTCCGGTTCCGATACCGGGGTGAGTCCTGCCGCGTGCCGACCTGTTTGGGCCGAGGGTAACACTGTGAGCCTGAGAGGCGCTTCTCACGCCTTCATTTACCCGTCTCAGGCCTTTTTAAAAGTTATAACTTAAATAAGTATTTATTAATTTTAAGTTATATAAGTTTGGCCGCTCCCCCTCCTGGCCTATTTGAATCTACCCTGAGGCCTGGAGTTCAAAATCTAGTCTGCGATGTCTGTGAGCAATTTCAGCACTGCAAAATCTTTTGCCAATCCATTTCAATTAAGTACTTAAATGCTGAAGTTGCTAAGAACTTGCAAATATTATGCACCTCTAGGACTTTGAGATACCAGCTCTGAAGGATTCATTAATTTGGGTACTGTCTTTTCCTTACAGGAACATTTCTCACACAGCATTTGTTAGATTTAACATGGTTAACTTTGCTTTTATTCACTGTCAGTGATTGGTTCACTTGTTTTTACCTGGATTGAGCTGATTTGTTGATTGGCTGCTTGGCCTCTTCCCACCAGCCTATGAGCTGCAGGAATGCCCGGACCCAGAGCCGTTTGGGCACGGGGTGGTGGTGGGTTCTGGGTACAACGTGGGCCAGTCCATCTCCTTCCAGTGCCACCCTGGGTACACGCTCACCGGCCACGCCCTCCTCACCTGCCAGCATGGGACCACCCGCAGCTGGGACCACCCCTTCCCCAGGTGTGAAGGTATGACACGCCCATCCTCAGATAAGACACGCCCCCATCCTCAGATAAGACACAGCCCCATACTCTGATATGACACGCCCCCATCCTCAGATATGACACGCCCCCATCCTCAGATATGACACACCCTCATACTCAGATATGACACGCCCCCTTCCTCAGATATGACACGCCCACATTAAGCTGATCCTTGAGTTTGGGGGTAAGTCAAGTAGATCAGGCTGAAGTTCAGGTTAACTAGATGTAGTTTTCCGTCGAAGCAGATCATGTTGAGTGTCTCAGTGCTGAAGCTTTGTTCTGAAGTAGATCATGTTGAGAGCCTCTTAGCTGAAGCTTTGTTCTGAAGCAGATAATGTTGAGTGCCCCATAGCTGGGTCTGAATGGCCCTTATCTCCCATCTCCGGCAGCACTCCGTCTCTGCAGAAACACACAGCACTGCATGAGCTCAGAGTGGAGTACTGACGCACTGTAAATCCTGCCCAACACCAACACAGAATCCAGCATTATTCTCCCTCTCATTCTCCTGATGTTGGGGAGGGGGTGTGAAGCACACCTCATTGTAAGAATAAAAGTGTCCTGTGACTGGTGTCAGAATAAAAGCGTGCCGTGACTGGTGTCAGAATAAAAGTATGCTGTGGGTGGTGCCATAATAAGAGCATGCTGTGGCTGGTGTCAGAATAAAAGCGTGTGTCTCTGGTATCAGAATGAAAACATGCTGTGACTAATGTCAGAATAAAAGCATGCTTTGGGTGGTGCCATAATAAAAGCATGATGTGGCTGGTGCCGGAGAGGGTTAGCCCGTGTGCTGTCTGGGCGTCTCAAATGGACCTCAGATTGGGAGCCTAATCTCATGCTGCAGTGATATTCGGAGGAAGAAAACAAGCAATTTTCCTGAGAATAAGGCAGATGAAAGCCAGCGTGTGTGTTTCTGGGGGGGGCTGGGGACTGGGGGCGGGGGGCTGGGGGGGGAGTGGGCGTGCTGGGGGGGCTGCTCTGTGCAGACAGCTCTAAACACCTCTTTTGCCTTTCTGAACAAGCAGAACTGGTGTTGGGTGATGTACCCTGCATTCAGAAATGACCCTTTAAGAGTCCTTCAGAAAACTGTTTGTGAAAAACAGGCTGTTTGAAGTAGGTCAGGGAGTGGAAAGCACTGCCACCAGCCAAAATATCACCCGCGTAATTTAATATCTCATACCTCACAATACAGGGGAGCTGCCCTCTCTGTCTTCATATTGCATTCGATCCCACACCCCCGAAAGTGTCACCCTCATGAGACAAGCTTACGCTCCTGCTGTCCCAGTAACCCCGCCCACCCCACTGTCTGCCTTTTTGCTCATTTACTAAAATGAATAATGTGATAATAGAAGCCAAGCATTTCCTGTTTCTTGTACTCTGTCCAAAATAATAATGAATCAGAAAAAATGGACGTTTTCATGGGACGCCCTCTCCTGTAATTCCCACAGCGACCTGCGGGGGCAACGTCACCTCGGACCAGGGGGTCATTCTCTCCCCGGGCTTCCCTGAGGACTACCCCAGCCCGGCCGACTGCACCTGGCTGGTCACCGTGACAACGGGCATGGGGGTGCGGCTCAATGTCACCGTGCTCCAGGTGCATGGACCCCATGATGTCATCACGGTGTGGTAAGGGCCTGGTCTTCCTGCTGTCTTCCTGGTTCTGCACAGTGCCAGAGAGCGGCTGTAGCAGGTGTAACAGGTGAAGCAGGTGAAGCAGGTGTAGCATGTGTAGCAGGTGTAAGTAGGTGTAGCAGGTGTAGCAGGTGTAACAGGTGTAGTAGGTGTAGCAGGTGTAGCAGGTATAGCAGGTGTAGCAGGTGTAACAGGTGAAGCAGGTGTAGCAGGTGTAGCGGCTGTAGCAGGTGTAACAGGTGTAGCAGGTGTAGCAGGTGTAAGCAGGTGTAATAGGTGTAGCAGGTGTAAGCAGGCGTAGCAGGTGTAGCAGGTGTAAGCAGGTGTAGCAGGTATAGTAAGTGAAGCATGTGTAGCAGGTGAAGCAGGTGTAGCAGGTGTAAGCAGGTATAGCAGGTATAGGAGGTGTAAGCAGGTGTAGCAGGTGTAATAGGTGTAGCAGGTGTAGCGGCTGTAGCAGGTATACCAGGTGTAGCAGGTGTAAGTAGGTGTAGCAGGTGTAGCAGGTGTAACAGGTGTAGTAGGTGTAGCGGCTGTAGCAGGTGTAGCAGGTATAGCAGGTGTAACAGGTGAAGCAGGTGTAGCAGGTGTAGCAAGTATAGCAGGTGTAGCAGGTGTAACAGGTATAGCAGGGGTAGCAGGTGTAGTAGGTGTAACAGGTATAGCAGGTGTAACAGGTATTGCAGGGGTAACAGGTATAGCAGGTGTATCAGGTATAGCTGGTGTAGCAGGTGTAGCGGCTGTAGCAGGTGTAAGCAGGTATAGCAGGTGTAGTAGGTGTAAGCCAGGCTGCTCTGGCCCCACAGGGATGGAGCTCAGCAGACGGCCCGCAGGCTGGCTGTGTTCCCTGGGGGGGAGCTGGGGGCCACGCCCAGCAGCACCTCCAATCAGGTCCTCATTCGTTTCCGTAGCGACACAGAGAGGGGCGGGTTCTTCAGGATCTCCTATCAGGGTATGTACCTTGTACCTGCCATGTGTGTGTCACACAGACACGCACACACACACACATACACACTCACTCACATACCCACACACATGCACACACACACACACTCACTCGCATACCCATACACATTCTCACTCACACACACGCACACACACACACTCACTCGCATACCCACACACATTCTCACTCACACACATGCACACACACACACACACACACACACACACTCACTCGCATACCCACACACATTCTCACTCACACACATGCACACACACACACACTCACTCGCATACCCACACACATTCTCACTCACACACACGCACACACACACACTCACTTGCATACCCACACACATTCTCACTCACACACATGCACACACACACACACTCACTCGCATACCCACACACATTCTCACTCACACACATGCACACACACACACACTCACTCGCATACCCACACACATTCTCACTCACACACACGCACACACACACACACACACACACACACTCACTCGCATACCCACACACATTCTCACTCACACACACGCACACACACACACTCACTCGCATACCCACACACATTCTCACTCTCTCACTCACACACACACACACACACACACACTCATACACACACACTCACACTCTCTCACTCGCATACCCACACTCACCCTCACTCATACACTCACACACATGCACACACACACACTCACTCGCATACCCACACACATTCTCACACACACACACACACACGCACACACACACACACACGCACACACATTGTGTAACTCTGTATA
>NC_049201.1:86397061-86399561 GCF_013347855.1 Anguilla anguilla
GTGTGTGTCTGTGTGTGTGTGTGTGTGTGTGTGTGTGTGTGTGTCTGTGTGTGTGTGTGTGTGTGTGTGTGTGTGTGGTGTGGTGTGTGTGCGTGTGTGTGTGTCTGTGTGTGTCTGTGTTTGTGTGGTGTGTGTGTGTGTGTGTGTGTGTCTGTGTTTGTGTGGTGTGTGTGCGTGTGTGTGTGTCTGTGTGTGTCTGTGTTTGTGTGGTGTGTGTGTGTGTGTGTGTGTGTCTGTGTGTGTGTCTCTGTGTGTGTGTGTGTGTGTGTGTGTGTCTGTGTGTGTCTGTGTGTGTGTGTGTGTGTGTGTGTCTGTGTGTGTGTGTGTGTGTGTCTGTGTGTGTGTGTGTGTGTGTGTGTGTCTGTGTCTGTGTCTGTGTGTCTGTGTGTGTCTTGTCTGTGTTTGTGTGTGTGTGTGTGTGTGTGTGTGTGTGTCTGTGTGTGTCTGTGTGTGTGTCTGTGTGTGTGTGTGTCTGTGTGTGTGTGTGTGTGTGTCTGTGTGTGTCTGTGTGTGTGTCTGTGTGTGTGTGTGTCTGTGTGTGTCTGTGTGTGTGTCTGTGTCTGTGTGTGTGTGTGTGTCTGTGTGTGTCTGTGTGTGTCTGTGTGTGTGTGTGTGTGTGTGTGTGTGTGTCTGTGTTTGTGTGGTGTGTGTGTGTGTGTGTGTGTGTGTCTGTGTGTGTCTGTGTGTGTGTGTGTCTGTGTTTGTGTGGTGTGTGTGTGCGTGCGTGTCTGTGTGTGTGTGGTCTGTGTGTGTGTGTGTGTGTGCGTGCGTGTGGTCATCTCTGTGTAGCTTGGCTATGGGTCTCATAGTTTGAGTAAGTGATGAATAGATAGATCGATAGATGAGTATAGATAAATACATAGATAGACAGACTTGAGGTAAAGATGTAATGACTGCTGACAGGGATCACCAGTAGTCCATAGTATAGTACACATTTCATATGATTAATCATGGCATACGTGTGGTCAGTGATTGGCTGGGACATCGCAGGGTGCGTGTGATTGGCTGAGGTTGTGCCCCTGTGTGCGTGTGATTGGCTGAGGTTGTGCCCCTGTGCCCCGCAGGCCCCTCCCGCCAGAGCCCGCTGCTCGCCACGCTGAGCGGGAACTACTCCGCCCCCCTCAGCGTCACCAGCTCCTCCAATAGCGTCCTCCTGCACTGGACCTCAGACCACGCCTCCGGCCACAAGGCCTTCCGGATTCGCTACTCAGGTCAGCGGCCGCCTGTGACATCACAATGGGACATCACAAGTGTTATGCAAATGAGGAAATCAAACATGTTCTTTTTTAATATTCGAAGCTCTTGAATAGAGTTAATATCACACATACCTATAGACTCCATAGTCTCCTCAGACACTGACATGGCCTCAATGCACCGTCCAGTTTAAATTCTTTCTGATCTTCCTCATTGGCTACCGTTTGGTCAGCTGAGGAAGGTCTGCTCCCCTCAGTTTGCTTTAAAGTGTACAGCAACACCAGTTTTTGGCCTGTTTTAAAAGAATTTTAAAAGAAGTTGATTGAGATCTATGCCTGAATCTGGGAACAGCAATGAATATGCAGCACCTTTCTATTCTCAATATTTCTTTCCACCGTGCCAAACATTTCTCCCACACGCCTACACCACGGCCATCTGGCTTTTTATGCTCCCCTGATCTCCCGTCGTAAAGTGACAGTTCCAAAATTTGACCAGAAGACAAAATCTTCACCTGTTGGCCTGAAAGCTGTGGCACAGGTTTCACAGAGGAACACGTTCTTTCTCCGGTACCACAGACAGGCTTTCTCACAACACTCAACCTGGGGACGTTACACCTCCACCTGCTTCCTCTAACACTCAACCTGGCAACCTTACACCTCCACCTGCTTCCTCTAACACTCAACCTGGGGACGTTACACCTCCACCTGCTTCCTCTAACACTCAACCTGGGGACGTTACACCTCCACCTGCTTCCTCTAACACTCAACCTGGGGACCTTACACCTCCACCTGCTTCCTCTAACACTCAACCTGGGGACCTTACACCTCCACCTGCTTCCTCTAACGCTCAACCTGGGGACCTTACACCTCTACCTGCTTCCTCTAACACTCAACCTGGGGACCTTACACCTCCACCTGCTTCCTCTAACACTCAACCTGGGGACCTTACACCTCCACCTGCTTCCTCTAACACTCAACCTGGGGACGTTACACCTCCACCTGCTTCCTCTAACACTCAACCTGGCAACCTTACACCTCCACCTGCTTCCTCTAACACTCAACCTGGGGACCTTACACCTCCACCTGCTTCCTCTAACACTCAACCTGGGGACCTTACACCTCCACCTGCTCCCTCTAACACTCAACCTGGCAACCTTACACCTCCACCTGCTTCCTCTAACACTCAACCTGGGGACGTTACACCTCCACCTGCTTCCTCTAACACTCAACCTGGGGACGTTACACCTCCACCTGCTTCCTCTAACACTCAACCTGGCGACGTTACACCTCCACCTGCTTCCTCTTGT